>NW_026067994.1:5018822-5022366 GCF_014885135.2 Alexandromys fortis
GCCATATTCCTCAGATCTCTGAGGGCTGCTTAGGTATGTCTGATTAGACAAACTTTGTTTCTAGTTACTTGGTTTTAAGCTTGACTTTGAAATCATATACAGGAAACTAAAGAGGGCTTATCCCTGTAATTAATCATTTCAGTGCTTTGAGGATGACTGATTATTAGCTTGTATTCCCTAACAGTCTACAGTAATTTAGGAGCTTTCGTGAGACTAGGGTTTTACATTATATTCCTAACAGGTTTTGCCTTTAAATTAATGATTTTGAATGGAAACTAATAAAGAAAACTAAATTAGCCATTCCACGGGTAAAAATAGAACAAGTTTGTATCCAGCTGTTAATGCTGTCACCTGGGAAGGCAAGGAAAGGTGACAAGGAAAAGGTCTCATGGCAAAATGGGAACAGGAAGGACCTTAGGGGCTAGCATTGCCCTTGACAAGTTCTAAGGCACCGTAGTCATATATTAATGGCAGGGCCATAAGTTCCTTTTAGTATATATGACTTATCCAAATAGCTTAAGTTTAACAAAGTTAGCAAAGACAATGAGGCTAAACATACATTTTAAAGTCTGATTTGACCTTGAGTAAGGAGAGAGACATTTTCTAAGTCATTGGTTTTTAACCTTTTTTTTTTCCTTTTTGATGCTTTAACCTTTTAATATAGTTTCCCATGTTATGGTCACCCCCCTTACAAATTTTTTTCTCATTGTTATTTTCAAACATCTGAAATGCAGGTAGTCCTATGCTACCCCTGTATAACTCCCAAAAGATTGAGAGCCATGGACTTAGAAGCTGCTCCAAGCACTCTGTCAGACAACTTAGATCATTGTCTTGCTGCATCACAAGAAATGAGTATCCCAGCTTCTGGTTAATATTTGCTGCTTATGGCTCTGACCCTAATTTTAGCTTTTTTTTTTTTATAAGTCCAAATCACCAGCTCCCATGGTGTAATGGTTAATGCTCTGGACTCTGAATCCAGCGATTGGATTTCATACCTCGGCAGGACCTGTTCCTTGAGGAAGAGACTTGGTCAGTCATCCTCATCAACTCAGACCATGAAACTCAATATAAGCAGGCCGCCCATGCATGCTGCAGCACTGCGGGGGGGCATATTTCACTTCACTTTAAGTTCATACATTAACAATATAAAATATTTTATAAGCACCAATGTTCCAGAATCTGCTCCATTTCATTGTATACTGTTTCTGATGACTATCACCGGGCACTGGCATTTCTAAAACTGTTAGGTTTTATCCTTGCAACTGGACTTTCCTTGGGCCTCTAGCCTTGCCATACATTTGCAAACTTCGGCTGCTCACTATGATCTCTTCCTGTCTTTCACCTGGTTCCTCTCACTCGAGTGATTTTTCCTGCCTTTTTTAGTTTTTGAAATTGACTTATAGAAACCAACCATTTTATGATACCAACAAAAGACTCAGAGGTGAATTCCATTGATTCTTTGGCTTTCAAGATATTGTAGTCCAAAAGACCAAAAAAAGGCACACGTTTGACTTGTCTTAGAACCTGCAGCCACCACCTCAGTATTTTGCCCCTCCATTACATAAGTCCCTTCATCTCTTCTCTCTTGATTGAGAGTATTCCTGAAGTATTTGTAGTCAAACTAGGAATATTTAAGGGTCATGCAGGTGAAAGGGCCACCATGGGTGGAGTAATCACAATTTATGTGCCACTGACTGAAGAAACTACTGACAGAAGAGTGTCTTGTAGATTTGGCTCATAAGGTGTGGTGATTTGGCTCATAAGGTGTGGTGATTTGGCTCATAAGGTGTGGTGATTTGGCTCATAAGGTGTGGTGATTTGGCTCATAAGGTGTGGTGATTTGGTGACAGCACGGACGGAAGCATTCAGTTTCTGCTCTGTGGCTTGGAGCAACCCCTGGAGGGCCTTTGGGGAAAGCACTGCATTGGGTGCTACAATTGCCCCTCTGCCTCTTCTCTGAGGTTTGGAATTTGACTGCTGTTGAGGAGGGTGACAGAGGCAGGACTCACATTTTTGTTTTAACTTTTTAACAGAAAAGTGGTTGCATGGGGAACGAAGCCTTCCTCTCCATGTCTCAAATGAACGGTCTCATATCCATGGCCATAGTTCTTTTTTTTTTTTTTAATCCAGCCCTAGGAAGAAGCAAATTCATGGGCCTAGGGCAACCCATTTATTTCTCTTACTGATTTTCTCCCCAGGCTTTGGTGTCAAGAGGGATCCGTGAGCTGCTCATGACTGCAGACGATGGCCTGAATCTGAGAAAGGGCCACTTGAAAAATGGTATGGTATTGACTGAATTTGTTTCTACACTGGCCAAGTTGAAAAAGCACAGGTCTTTCTATGGTTCATCCTTCCATTTCCCGGTGGTAAGAACTTGTGGTCAAAACTGAGTTAGGACATAGGGCCCAACCTTGGTGCACAGCAGCTGCTAGGACCAGAGCGTTACTCCTCCCCTTCAAACGTTGAGTGGCCTAGCACAGGGAACAACTGAGGCACAAGTAAGTTGTCTCCAGCTCTGACAAGTGTCCCTGAATGAACCTGCCATGGGCCCAGCCCTGGCCGTTCTCAGAACAAACGAGTCCAGAGAATAAAAGCAGGATTGGAAGTCGGGTGGGAGGGAGTAATTGTCAGGGTAGAGCTCTTGCTTAGCATGTGTACATGGGATCAACATGCTAAGAGGAAAGAATGGATGCATAGGGACAAAGACTATGAAAAGCAATAGAGCCATTCTTGCATTCTTCACTCTAAGCAATTTTGTCAACTCCATTTTCTTCCAATGCTCTTGTCCCTAGTCTTTTTTGTTGTTCTTGTTACTTTTGTTTTTTTTTTTTGTTTGTTTGTATCTTTTGTGGCCTTTTCTGTTGTACTTCAAAGGTTACAATGGTGTTCTGATCTAGAAGTCAAGCATAAAAGAGATCCTGGATTAGATCCCCACAACCAAAAACGTCAAATTTTAGAGTCTCAATTGCTTCATTTGCTTTCCATGTATTAATTTGTGTCATATGGCATATTTTAACCACTTTTTAACATTCAAGACCATCACCATAAGTTCCAAGCGAAGGGCAATGTGTAAATCCATTCGTATGTGCTTCTGTGGCTATCAGTGTGACATCTTATCTTTAACGCTAGCTCTGGATACAACAGTATTGAAGTGAGAATTTGGGACACAGATGTCCAAGATATGTGGTCCGGATTCTGCAGCGTGGTTCTGGGAGAGTCTGTTCTGTGTGGTCATGGCAGAATCTCACGTGTGTTCTTTCCGCCCACAGTGCTGGCCACTGTCCACATGAAGAATATAAAGAAAGAAACATATGAAGAACTCCAATCCATTCAAGTAAAGGCCTTTCAGACATGACAGCCACTTTGCTTCTTGCCCTACCCAGGACTTCTTGACTCACTTATTGAGGGAAACGTTAGTAGCAATTAGTTTAGTTAAAATCTGAGTCTGCGGTGTGTCCTTAACTATCTATTTCAGGTGGTTTTAGGTTCAAGCTGTATAAATCAAGAACACTTGGTCCACAGGCCATAGTGTTTGAGTGCTGTA
>NW_026067994.1:5028769-5030487 GCF_014885135.2 Alexandromys fortis
TCTCTTCCTCTGTCTTGAGTTTCTGTGTGCTGGAGACTGAACATTTAGTATTTGTTTGTGACCACACTAGATCTTGGGGTCTTGGCTTTTTGTAACTTTGTGAGCAGTCAGAAGATAGCTTAGTCCCGCCTATCTGTTGTGTAGAACCTTGCTTCACCTGTTGTTTTGGATCCCCTAAGAGTACCAGAATATCCACAAATGTATCTTTCTTAGCCTCTATCTTAATTAGGGTTTCTGTTGTTGTGAGGAGACACCATGACCAGTAACTCTTTTAAAGATATACATTTAATGGGGTGGCGGCTCACAGGCCCACAGATTGGTGCAGTTTGCCTCTGGGGTAACACCTCCATACCCATCATAGCTTAGCAGATGCCTTTTAGTTTGGACTAACATATATGGAATTCACTTATATACCCAGAGTTTTCCTCTGGGGAGTTGCTGAATTATGAATCGTTTTGCTCTGAGCTAAGGAATTTTTATTTCTCTTCTTAAGGAAAGAAGCTAATTCTAAGATTTTCTTGAGGAAAATGACACATTTCTCTTTGTTCTTTAGATTACTGTGCACTGTTGTCAGAGGGTGGTGGATACACGCCTGAGTATCTTGTGTTTCAAGAGCTTTTTCACTCAGTTACAGGTACCCAGCAGCAGCTTCAGTCTGAATGGTAACTTAGATTTCTCCAGTGGGATCTGCTTTGGGAGGAGGGGGTGGCGGGTGTGTGAAGACCTTTTGGGGGAGAAACCCAGTTTGATCCAGTTTATCATCAGCACTGGAAATCTACAAGAAACAGGGTCTGCTCTCTTGTTCTCAGCATGAGACCACTTTGCTTGATCTTAGCTGTGCCCACCATCCTCTAAAACTTCCAAAAGCTAGAGGTTCCAGGTCCCCTCCCTCTGAGCTATTCAGCAAGCATGTCTGGGTTGAGGTGGGAAAGAAAGGGTAGAACCTGAGAGCAAGTCTATTTGTAACTGGTGTTTAGGAGATTCTAATGAACAGTTAATTTAGGATTTTTCGGTCTACCAGCTTGGTCAATACACTCCTTTTTTCTAATACAGTAAGGGTCCTTCTTTGGATGTTTAAGGATACCAGAGGAACCTCACTCATTAGTACATGCCTTACTTCCTCCTGGAGATAGGATATAAGAGCACGAGACTGGGTCCTTCATTTGTGAAGGCTGTGGGACAGCAGGGTACCTGATGTCTCTGAATGGTGTTGGAGTAGGTCCTACGATGGCCAGCCATGTGTTTTTCATTGCAGATGTTTCCACGGTCATTCAACCAACATCTGTACGGATGACTGCATACAAGTCATTGACACTCTTATATTTCCTCACCCTGTGGGAAGTCCTGCCCTATCTGGACCAGGTGATTGTTTCTTGGATATTGACACACTTTAGGGAAAAAAACAGATAGGAGATAAAGGGTTAGTTCAAAGATAAGGAAGTAGATGACCAAGGAACCAAAGTGATTCTTAAGAGTGTTAGTTCCTTTCAAGTTTTGCCGTTCAGAATAGGAAACACATTGTAAGAACTCAGATTAGATGTTTATAAGGGGAGAAATGTTTTAAACTTGTGTAATACTGGAACGCCCTTTCATGACCCAGCTGTGAACGGTCTCTCTCCCTCTCTTCTTCCTCCTTCCATCCTTCCTGTCTTTTTTCTTCCTCTCTCTCTCTCTCTCTTTTCTTTCTCTCTCTCTCTCTCTCTCTCTCTCTCTCTCTC
>NW_026067994.1:5036549-5037370 GCF_014885135.2 Alexandromys fortis
AGGTGGAGGAACTGAGCTCCATCGTCAGGGCTATGGAGATGCAGGCCTTGTGCTGGGCGGTCCCAGGATTCCATGGACATTCAGTCAGTGCGGCATTGTGGCTGAAAGACTGAACGGGAGTAAATGACATGGCAGCAGAGTGATGTGGGAAGCAGAGAAACTGAGGCACTCTGGGATCCACTTATAAACACAGGGAGGACTGCATGTTTGGAGAACCGTGGTTAGGATTGCACAGGAATGTTCTGTGTGGACAATGTCACAACAGAAGTCAGGCGTCACTGAAGGGGCTGAGTACAGACTTGTGACAGCATGTTGGGTTTACGTGGTGGTGCAAACCAGGCTCCGTACTCTATCAACTAAGCCCCATATTTTCTATTTTCTTTTTTACTTATTTATGTTTTTGAGATAGGGTCTTGCTATGTAGACCAGGCTGACCCTCTGCCTCCTTTGTCCTAGGATGACATTTATGTGCACCACCATGCCACTGTTTGTCTTTTGTGTGTAGTTCCTCCATAGGTAGCACTGTGGTACATTTTGTGCATCATAGCCCCAGGACAGTGAAGGTGGTTTCACTGCTTTTTGGTGAGGTTAGGTGCTGCTAAAGCCCTTGCTCATTTTCAACGTTCTTAACCCAATTCCAAACCAGCGGCTTTAGGCAACAATTGATCTTATTGCATTGAAATTTACCATGTTGCCAATATTTGCCATACATCAATAGAGAGTCCATGGCCTAAAATTTCCTTAAAAATCTCTTGATTTAGGGAATTATAACCATCACCGCGTTTACTGTGATTATGTTATTGTAGTGATTCTTTCTTTCT
>NW_026067994.1:5041948-5044119 GCF_014885135.2 Alexandromys fortis
TTCAGGGCTGGAGAAAGGGTGTCATATTCATCAACGGACGAACCCTAGGACGATACTGGAATATCGGTCCCCAGGAAACCCTCTATGTCCCTGCTGCCTGGCTCCATCCTGGAATTAATGAGGTGATTTCTCTCAATGTCCCCTGCTAAATAGTCCCCTTTCTTTGAACTCTGTTCTGCTTCAGAAGGAGAGCTGGAATCTTCTGGCTGATTTGCTTACTTCTTTGTACAGATCGTGATGTTCGAGGAGTTGAAAGGAGGCATAAAGATCCGCTTCTCAATAGAGGCTAAACTCGGTATGACACTTTATGTCATTTAGCACCTGCCCCTCTTTAGCCCTTGTGCCATAGATGGATTTTCTATTATGTTGTCACAGCCCCACTCACCCCTCCCATTTTAAGATGACTTAACCTGCCTGTTCCTCCCTCAGCCTCATCCTGACTCTCTCAGTCTCTCTTTCTGACAGTCCCTCCATCTTGTCAGGATTCCAGGTTCATTTTGATGCCATCTTAGCACCTTTCACTTCTGTCCCTATGGCTCTTTCTCAGGCTGCTACGTTAGATATCTCCCTGGTATCCTTTTCTAGTGCCCTTTAACCAGTTTTCAAGGCAAGGAATGCATGGAGCAATTATATTGCAACCATGTTGCAGTTGTCTCTTGGGTACCCAGGTTCTCTCTAACCCTTTTTGGTAGCAAGACACAAACATCCATGTGTCCTCTAACACCCACCCTCCCCCAGGGCTAGCAATCAAGCTTGAGACTTTGTGTATGTTATGCAAATGCTTTCCTGAGCACTCACGGTCCAGCCCAAGACAGTCTTATGTAGAATCAGTTGTCTTACTTTAGTGGATTCTTTAAACCTCCTGACCAAGCTTTCTTGTCCCCACAGGTCAGTTTTCTACCCTCTTGTGATGGGAGTGTTGTACACAGTAGGCTAATGAGATTTTCTTTTTCAGGATTTTGAGTTTCAACTATTGTGAAATAAACTAGAAGACAGACAGCTGAATCCCATCCACCGTGGTGGTGGGCGTATCCCATGAGTCCTGACACATAGGTGGGTCTCTGCAACCACCCTGGCTTCTCTTTCTACCCTATTCTGGGCTCAGTTCTACCATCCGTCTCCTCCTTTGACAGCAAACCTAACTTCTGACTTGTTAGCTCATTTGTGCTGATGTTTACACAAAATGGGCTTTCCGTGGCCACTTCCTTTATCATGTTTCTTTATAAATTTTCTTCGACCGGCAAATAAAATTTTGGGAAAAACAAAGCAAGAAGATGTTCAGAATACTTGATATTCCTAGGGTAACTCTGGGAATATTTTCAAGAGGTCAAATGAAATCGAAACTACAGGCAATGACAGAGAGGTATAATATATGGTTTTTGTAAAATCCAGCAATGATTTTTTTTTTAATTTATTTTCCTAGTGGTCATGCCATACTATCATTTTTCTATATCCACATAAAACTCTTGCTTCTTTGGAGGCTGTGTCAGTCAAAGGCACTTATCCATCCAACCTTTGGCATCTGACTTACAGTCCCTGATGATTATCTGATGTTCATTTGGTCCTCCTAGGGTATTTTCCACTCTTCTGAGCTCAATCAAAGGGCACTGAGAATTGTCCAAGTTCCTGGGTTAACCAACTTGGGGGCCGAGCTCAGGCTGTAGAGAGAAGACCCATTTTAAAATAACTGCTACAAATTTTAGTGTAGTGTGAACAGACTCTGAGTTAGGTTACAGACTGGGGGGAACTTGAGAGAGGGTGCCCTGAGAAATGAATTGCTGTGGTGTCAAGGAATATCGAGGAAACCTATAGAGAAATGCCAATTAGACCTCAGTGGCTCAGTGGACTGTAGCCCTGGGGGAGGCCACTTGTTCGTTCCCAGCTGCCCAGAACCCAAATAATCACACAAAAATTTGTATTAATTTTAATACTGTTTGGCTAATAGCTTAAGCGTATTTCTGGCTAACTCTTATATCTTAAAGTAACCGATTTCTATTGATTTGTATATCACCACCTGGCTATGGCTTACTAGCAAGGTTCCAGCTGCCTCCACCAGTGGCATATATCTACTGCAGGCAGCTACATGGCTTCTCCCTGACTCAGCCTACTTATTATATATATGTATATATATACATATATATATGTATATGGAATATAATATATTCCAGCCT
>NW_026067994.1:5047093-5050891 GCF_014885135.2 Alexandromys fortis
GGAAGATTCTAGCCTACGTCCATCCTGGGTCAGAGCTGCCTGGGAGAGCGGAGCATGGCGTCTCTGCTCCAGAGAGCAGAGCTGTCGGGTCTGACCTCACTTCCTCTTCCTCCAAGAATTCTATTCTGTTTACTCCTCCCACCAATGCTTTAACCTATCAGGGCCAGCCAAGCAGTTTCTTTATTGCTCAACCAATGAAATCAACAGATTGATATGACACTCCCACATCAAAGAATCAGAGTGTAATGAGTTCATGCTAGTGCTCAGACTCATTTCTCCCAGTATGCAGTTCAGAACCTTGTGCCCAGAGAATGCTGGGCTCCACAGTTAAGATGGGTCTTCCCACATCAAGTAGCAGCAGCATCAAGAAGATCCTCCTAAGGCATGCCTAGAGAATCATCTCCCAAGTGATTGTAGAATCTCTTAAGTTGATAATTAACACTATTATATCTTGTATATAATATGCACTACTTGGCCTGCCTGAGGGACTGAAGGACTAGGAATCCACATCTGGCTCCTTGTCCAGAACTTCTCTTAGCTTTATCAAACCCTGTGTTTGGACATTCAAGCCTCTGCATTGGATGCCATACATAATGAGTCTTTTTCTGTCTCAGAAGCCAGCTCCGAAATGACGACATAGAGATTTCTTATTAATTATGAAAGCTCAGTCTATAGCTTAGACTTATTCTTAACCAGTTCTTAAATGTTAAATTAATTCATTTCTATTAATCTACGTTCTATCACATGGCATTACTTCTCTTCCATCTTACACCTCCTGTTTTCTCTCCATATCCCTGGATTTTCCTGCATACCTAGATTCATCCTCTTCTTTATCTCCCAGAAACACATGTATATTCCCTGCTGATTTCTCATCCCCTCCTTTCCTCAGTTATTATCTACTATTGTCTTTTATTAAGTGCTCAATTCTCACCTCTACACCTGCAGTCTAATATTCACTTCACGGGGTCCAGCATGTTTTCTCCTGTACCGCTGGCCACACATCATGCATTATTCATTGTGCATCCTAAGCCTCACATTGGGCACAATCTGTCAAAACCCAGTCTTGAGAAATTCATACATTCCAAGATAGGAGAGTGAGGATTAGAATTATGAAGCAAAAGGAACAGAGGTATAAGTGAAATAAGTGACAGAAACACAGAACAAAATCAGGAGTGACACTCAGTGAACACTGAATCCACCTCATTTATTTTCTACACACATATATCACTCCAAAAGGGGAGGGAGAATGCACAGACTTCATTAACGTGATATAAGGAATAGACTTTAACTGTCCAACCTTTGGTCCAAGTTGAGCCAGATCCATCTATATGCCCAAAATACTAATTAACCACACCTTAGGTCAGAATTTCTCATGTAACCACATCTGTTGTCAATATCACTGAGAGAGCAAAACTGAGTTCAAACTCTCTGACCTCTAGTCAAGATTGAGTAGGCTCACATCTGTGGGTCCCCACATACCACGTTACATATATCAGAGTCTTAAAATATTACATTTATCAGTTATACATTAAGACCATTTTTGTAGTTGGAGAGATGGCTAAGCAATTAAAATTACTGGGCAGTATTCCAGAGGACCTAGGTTGAATTCCCAGCATCCACACAGTGGGTAACAACCAACTCTAATTCCAGTTCTAGGAGATCCAGTGCCCTCTTCTGGCTTCTATAGGCACTGTACACTTGTGGTAAACAGACATATAATGCAGCCAAGACACCCAAACATATACAAATAAACACATAAGTAATAACAATAATAGAATCTTTTTTAAAGGTAGAAGCTTTTAACTATTATATATTTTAATTAAAAAATTATTTTTCATTTTAAATACCAACCCTAGTTCCCCCTCCCTCCACTTCTCCTACCTCTCCACCCACTTACCCCCTTCCTACACCCTATCTGCCCCTCAGAAAGGGTAAGGCTGTCCTTGGAAAGTCAACAAGGCTGGCATATCAAGGTGAGGCAAGACCAAGCTCCCCCCCCCTCATATCAAGGCTTAGTAAGGTATCCCACCATAGGGAATAAGTTCCATTAAGCCAGTTTATACCCCTGGGATATGTCCTGGTACCAGGACCTCCCCCCAAAACATATCAAGTAGCATAACTGTAACCCACATTCAGAGGGTCTAGTTTGGCTCAATCAGGTTCCCCAGCTGTCAGTTCAGTCCAGAGTCCCTGAGCTCCTAGTAGCTCAGGCCATTTATCTCTGTGGTTTTTCCCATCATGCATTTGACACACCCTTATTGATATGATCACTCTTCCCTCTCTTTAACTGAACTCCAGGAGCTCAGCCCAGTGCTTGACTGTGGGTCACTGCATCTGCTTCCATCAGTAACTGGATATAGATTCTATGATGGCAATTATGGTAGTCATTAATCTGATTAAAGGGAAGACCTGTTCAGACCTCCTCTCCACTATTGCTAGGAATCTTAGCTGGGGTCATTCTTATGTATTTGTGAGAATTTCTCTAGCACCAGGTTTCTCCCTAACCCCATAATGGCTCCCTCTATCAAGATATCTCTTTCATTGTTCTCACCCTCCCCCAACTTGGCCTTCTTGGTTCCTCATGTTTCCATTCTCACCCTTCTACCCCCTCCCAGTGTACCCAGGGTATATTAATTATTTCCCCTTTCTGGGGCCCTCCATGTGTGTTCCTCTTAAGCTCCTCTTTTGACCTAGATTTTCTGGAGTTGTGGATTGTAGCCTGGTTTTCCTTTGCCTTACAGCTAATATCCACAAATGAGTGAATACACACCACATTTCTTCCTGGGTCTGGGTGGTTACTTCACTCAGAATGGTTCTTTCTAGTTTCATCCATTGGCCTGCAAATTTCAAGATGTCAGGATTTTTTTTTGTTTTTGTTTTTTTTCCACTGAGCAATACTCCATTATATAAATGTACCACATTTTCTTTATTCATTCTTTGGCTGATGGGCATATAGTTTGTTTTCAGGTTCTGGCTATTACAAATAATGCTGTTATGAACATAGTTGAGAAAATATCCTTATGGTATGATCGAGCATCCTCTGGGTATATGCCCAAAAGTGATATTGCTGGGTCTTGAGATAGGTTCATTCCCAATTTTTTGAGAAACTGCCATATTGATTTCTAAATTGACTGTACAAGTTTGCACTACTACCGGCAATGAAACAGTGTTTTCCTTATTCCACATCCTCTCCAGCATAAGCTGTCCTCAGTATTTTTGAACTTAGTTATTTTGATCGGTGTAAGATGGTATCTCAGAGTCATTTTGATTTTCATTTCCCTGATAGCTAAGGATGTTGAGTGATTCCTCATGAGTTTCTTCGGTTGAAAATTCTCTGTTTAGATCTTTACCCTATTTTTTATTTGAATTGTTTGCTATTTTGGCATAGTTTCTTGAATTCTTTATATTTTTTGCAGATCAGCCATTTGCGAGATGTAGGGTTGGTGAAGATTTTTCCCATTTTGTAGGCTATTGTTTTGTCTTATTGACCATATTTGTTGCCTTATAGAAGCTTCTACGTTTCAGGAGGTCCCATTTGTTGACTGTACTCTCAGAGTCTGTGCTACTGTGTTATATTTAGGAAGTGGTCTCCTGTGCCTATGAATTCAGGGCTACTTCTTATTTTCTCTTCTGTTAGGTTAGTGTAACTGGATTTATGATGACGCCTTTGATCCATTTGGACTTGAGTTTTGTGCATGGGGATAGACTTGGATCTATTTGCATTTTTCTACATGGTGACATCCAGTCATGCCAGCACCATTTGTTAAAGATGCTTTCTTTTTTCTTTTTCTTTTTTTT
>NW_026067994.1:5057701-5062209 GCF_014885135.2 Alexandromys fortis
ATTTTTTCCACTTCTTCTGTGTTAGGGTGCTCCAGTCCTTCTATTGTAAGATCATTGGGTTCTGGTGCTTTCATGTTGTTTTTCAGATTATTGGGAGAATTTTTGCCTTGGCGCCTGCCCATCTCCTCCTATTGATGCTCTCTAATTGGTCTTTTAAAACCAGATCAGGTTTCCCTGCTGGCCAGAGGCTCCTCTTGCAAAATTTCCTCGTTCTGTTTCCTGGCTCCTGCCAGGGGCCAAGATCCCTCTCACCCCTCAGACGGGTCTTCAGGAAAAGAACCAGGTTCCCTGTTTGCCAGGGACCTCGCCAACCAAAGGCCTACCTCTTTGATTTAATTGTCCTGGGGCGATCTGCTCTTGGTATTGCACTGGTCCCTGTCACCTGCGTTGTCTGCCACTGTGTCAGTACCTGCTGGTCTCGGCCCGCGCCAGCTACGTTGCCTGCCGAGCGCGTCCGTTTCCAGCCGCCGCTGCCGTGCGTGTCCGGTTCCCGCTTTCTTTTTTCAATTGCACAATTTTGGATTCTTTGTCAAAAACCAGGTGTTTATAGGTGTATGGATTAGTATCAGGGTCTTCAATTTGATTCCATTTCTCCATGTGTCTGTTTTTATGGCAATACCAATTTTTTTTTTATGAGGCAGAAGATTTTTACAATCTAAAAAAAAATGAAACAAGAATGTAAGATCTTTAAATGAAGGAAATTCTTGGAAAAGAAATATATAAAAATCAAACTAATAAAAGTACATTTAATGTATGCAATTTAGAGCTATTTTGATTAACAAAGAATTTGTATATCATTCCTTTTATATTTATTACCATTGACTATAAAAAATAATTTTTTTTTCAGAATCTTTTTTGGAAGAAAATATTTATCAGTATCACTTTAGCTAATATAAAATTTTGAAGCTTAATAAAATTTTATCTTATATTTCAATGAATGCCGTTTAAAATAAACAGGTAGCATTTAAAAAGGCCCGGAGTTATGGCTCAGTGTTTGAGAGCTCCCGCTACTCTTCCAGAGATCCCAGGTTCGATCCCCAGTACCTTTTCCCTAGTCCTTCTGGTCTTCTTTCAGATCCCAGTTGTTAATATCAAGAAGGCAGAGGGCAGCCACAGAGTGTATGGAGTCTGAGGTCCCATCTGTAGCTTATGAAGCTTTCTATGGGTGTCAGGAACAAATGAACAGACAGAAGGATGCCCCCAAAGAACATGTCCTTCCTGAAATGAGAGTCCCAGATTGGTGGATTTTTCTGGTGTCATTTAGCATATTGTGAATCAGGGGGCCTTTTCTTTTCTTTGATTAAGCTTCCTTTTATCTTCCTCTAGCTCCTCTGTTTCCCTGGGGCACAGTGAGTACTTGGACCTTGGAGTCCTGAGCATAAGACATTCAGAACATTCCCCTTGATTCCTACAAAATAGAATCACTGTGGGATGGTGCTGTGGGACTTCAATTTGTAACAAATTGATTAACTTAAAACTCAGAAGAATGAAAAGATGAATAAATCAAACGTCTTTACCTGTTTTTCAGATACAGAAGTCCTGTGGTTTCAATGCACTATATTAGAATAAGACCAAAAGGAAATCTTTAGATGAAAAAACACAAAAACCCATTTGTATAAAGCATATTTTCGGTAAAATAAATAAGTAAATAAATGGTTGTCTAAGCTAGAGTTTCTATTGCTAAGACACTATGACCAAAATCAACATAGGAAAGAAAGGGTTTACTTTGCTTTTAACTCCAAAGCTTGCTTCATTATCAAGGGAAATCAGGGCAGAAACTCAAGGCAAAGAATCTGGTGGCAAGAACTGAAGCAAAACCATGGAAGAAGGCTGCTCACTGCTTGCTCACCCTGCTGTCTTATGCCATTCAGAACCATGAGCACAGAAGTGACAACACTCCCAGTAGGCCTGGCCCTCCCACGTCAACATTAATCAATAAACTAATCTACAGGCTTGCCAACAAGCAGTCCAATAAAGACATTTTCTCAACCGAGGTTCCTCTTACCGTATAACTTTATGTCAAGTTGGGAAAAAACAAAAACAAACAAAAAAAACTAGTAAGGATAAAGATAAAAGAAAATAAGGGAAATGTATGGTTGAAAGGGACTTTAAATGAGAAGTTTGTCCTAAATTAAAGGATTGTTCCCAAGTAGAAATTTTAAAATTGAAAACAAAAAAAGAAATCTTGGGTTATTCTTGTGTGCACCAGCCTCTAGAGGAGAGAGATTGAATAGCGTCTGCCAGCCAGTTATCAGCCTTGCCTGCCCCTCCCCCCCCCACAAGGTGTTCTAACTGAGTAGGGAGCCCAGGTTTTCTCAATGAAAGTAGGTCCCTGATTGTGACCTCTCAGAGATGGAAGTGAATATTCTCCCAGAAGGCACCACATGCTATGTGATCCTCCAAAGTGGCCAATTCCAGTGGTTGCTGTCTGGGATTCTTTAAGGACACTTGGAAGGACAAGGCAAGGGCTTACATGCATTTGGGACCTTTCCCAGTCTAGGTCTCAGTGTGTTTTGGGAGAGTGTGAACTCGTTCTTTAGTCAAATGTCTGCTAGAGAAGGAGGCTGGTGGAAACAAGGTAGCATCGCCGTCTTTAAAGCTGACTCCGAGACCCTAATAGTCCTTAGGGATGTGTGCACATAAAACCTGCTCAATATCCCAATTCAGAGACAAAAAATAATGTCATGTCGGGGGATGATGTTGCTGGTTTATGAGAGAAGAGGGGAAAAGAGTTCCAGAAAGACGATTATAAAGGAAGACGTCACAGAGGGCCCTGTGATGGATTGCTGCATGGTCTCTGAGCAGTTTCCAGGTTGCCAAGAAGGATGTATGAATTTACATATTACAGTGCAAAGGAAACTTAGGAGTCTTTTAGCTGCTACTAAAATGGTGGTCCACTAGAGGCCCTCTCAAACTAAGAGGTTGTCAATCACTGTTATACTTGAGATCAGAAGACAAAGGGGTGCTCTGTATGTCCACTGTGCAGGAAACAGTGTCATGAAAATTCTTACCTTAATTCTTACCAAAGGACTTACACTGGCAAGAAACCTTTTGGCTGCAACCCCTGTGGGAAAAGACTCAGTCCTAAACAAATCTCAATAAACACATGGGATTCCAGACAGAAAACCTGGCTCCTGTTTTCACAGTGGGAAAAACTTGTTTCAGAATTCTCATGGAAGTCACCATGAAGTAATTCATGTAAGGGAGAAGGCACTTAAGTTTCTACAATATGAGAATAGACTTTCAAAAATGGGGGAGGGGAGTTAATATGTGTTTCATTTCCAGACTCATGATGCTGAGAGATCATAAATTTTGGGTGAGGGTAGGCAGTGTTATGCCCAAATCAGCAAAAATCCCCCAAAAGCCAATAAGGAGACAAAGTCCCGTATGTAAAAGCAAAGAGCCTTTATTTTATGCAAGTTTGCAAACTTGGTCTTTCCACATGTCCAATGTATTAGAATAAACAAAGGGCTCCGAGCTCATTTAGAGTTGGGTCTTCATAGCAGTAAAGGTGGGGGTGAGGGGTTTCTGAGGTTCAGGACTCCTGATTAGCTGACATTTGTCTAGGGATGTAGTGGTAAGTGTGTGCTGGTAGGTGATCTTGTCTACAGTGGTTGGAACGTTAGACATTTCCTTTGGATGGTGCTCAGGTAATCTTAGTTTTGCTTCAGGGTAAACTACTGAGACTCAGGCCTTTATTAAACTTATCAGTGGCTGAGTCCTACACTGGCAGGTGATAATAGTTGGAAGTAATTAAATATTTAAATATCATATTCTCCAGATCTCTGAGCAGTTGAGGGATGTTGATGTATAACTACAGTATAGAAACTGTCTGGAAGGTTGGGTCTGAGCTTGACTGTACTGGCTCTTAACAGGTAAGATTTACACTTGTAAAAAGGCAGAAAGAAAAAAAAACTGCTTGCAATATAAGGTTAATGGCAGAACTCACAATAGTAGAGAACAGTTTAATATATTTTAAATGAGAGTTGGATTAAATATAAGGTATTTTTGTGAGAGAATTAAAAGTACATACCAGTTTAAAACATGAGACTCATTGTTTTTGTAGTCTGAAATGAGATGTAATGAACAATTTTAACATTAAGCTTAGGTGTATTTAAGTTACATGTATGATTACACACAGAGAGAGTGAATAGGAATTGGGGCAAAGTGGATGCTCTTGGTGGGCCCTACCAAAGGCATGCCACTGCACAAAACACATGTAACAGAGTCAACAAGAGAAATTTAGTGAAAAAAAAAAACATAAGTAAACCAGGGGACAAGGCAGGGCATATTTCAGTAAAGATGGGAGAACGTGGTCACCTGAACTGGCTCTCAGTTAAGATAGCAGTAAGGTCACCCATGTAATAAAGTTAACACTGGGGAATCAGGCAGGTAATACCTCAGTAAAGATGGCAGAACTTGGTCACCTGTCCTGGCTCTCAGCCAAGATGGTGGTGAAGTCACCTGAGCCCAGTCAAAATGGCAGCAGCCACATGTTATATGAAAAA
>NW_026067994.1:5070099-5072535 GCF_014885135.2 Alexandromys fortis
TCATTTCCTCTACCTTTTTGTTTGTAATCTCTAATTGTTTATGGCAGTTTTTCACCTCCTGCTTAAGGTCTTCTATTATTTTCATATAATTCACTTTTGAGTCGATTTCTTCTAATTCTTCTGGAGTAGGGTGTACAATTCTTCTTATTTTGGGATCCCTTGATTCTGGTGAAGTCATGTTGCCTTTCAGGTTGTTGGAGGAAGTCTTGCATTGGTGCCTTCCCATCTCCTCCTTCAAATGGAGCCAGGAGAGCCTTGGTGTCTTGGTCCAGTGTTTGCTGTGAATGAGTCTCTGGGTGTATCTCTTCAGTGTAGAAGCAGGGACCGTTCCGTTGAGCTGGAACTCCTCAGCACCCAAACATGGACGACCTTCCAGATGAAACTCCTCAGGACTGCTCTGGGTGGGTTGTGGATGCAAGCCTGATGTCTCTCCTGGTGCCTGGATCGGATCTCCTTGCTGCTTGGGTGACTCGTAAACAAAAGGCCTACCTTGCTTGCTGCAGGCAGGCTATTGGGACAAAGGAGCTCGGGCATATCCTATTTCTAAAGGCCATCTAGAGCATGTGCATAGGAGCTCATGTAGCTACAACACACATAGATTACATGACCATGATGTGTAGACTACATGGGGAATAAGACTTTAGTGTTCCTAGGCAGTTTGCCTGAACCATGATCGTGAACATACAGCTGTACAACCAGGAAGTGCTAATGCCTGGGTTGACTAAGCATTCTGCCTGAATGTTGATAGCTGGTGGTTGTGGTGGTGGTGGGGCTCTAAATGTGATGGAAATAACAACATTGTTTATTATAAAAATTGGGGGGGGGCTAAGGGTACTAGGTGGGTGAGAATGGGTGCATTGGGTCTCTAAAGTTGCTTTAATATGATTTGGTAGCATCCTCCTGCAACCTCGACGGAACTCTGAAACAGCTTCCTCTAATACTGAGGGACTTAAGAGGTGAGTGAACAGCCACACAGTGGGATTCACTAGGTCCTCCCCAGTGGGACAAAACCCCAGGCCCTTCCTTCAACTCCACAGTCAGCCAGCAGGGAGTTTTCTGTGGCTAGGCTCCTGCAAAACCCAAACCTGTTTACTGGACCCCCAAGCTACTAGCCACACCCCACCTAAAGCTGAGAGATTTCTATAATACTGAGGGGACCAAGAGCTTGCTACAACACTGAGGGGATTAAGAGAGAACACGAAGAGAGCAAACCAGGAGAGAAGACATAGGGAGCAGGCTTATTGAGACCTCAGAGGCTTTCTGAGACAAATATTGACAGTACAGAGGAGACCAAGAAAAACTCTCAGATAATCAGACAGCCACTGCAAGGATTGGACCAAAATGAAAAAACACTGCAGGTCTCATTTGAAGGAAGAGATGGGTAGGTGCCAAAGCAAGAATTCCTCCAATATCCTAAAAAGCAACATGGTAACACCAGAACCCAGCGGTCACACAACAGGAAGACTTGATCATCCTAACCAGAAGAAGCAGAAGAAAATGACTTTAAAAGTAACTTTATGAAAATGATGGAGACCTTTAAAGAGGAAATGAAAAACTCCCTTAAAGAAATCAAGGAGGAGACAAACAAAAATTGGAAGAAATTAATAAATCCCTCAAATAAATCCAAGAAAACCAAGGAAAAAAAAAACAATCAAACAGGTGAAGAAAACAGTTCAAGACTTGAAGACTGAAATAGAGGTAATAAAGAAAACACAAATAGAAGCAATTTTGGTTATGGAAAATCTGGGTAAATGAACAGGAACTACAGAGACAAGTTTAACCAACAGAATACAAGAGATAGAACAAAGAATCTCAGATTCTGAAAAAATAATATAGAGAAAATAGACTCATTGGTCACATTAAATCCAACAAATTCTTAACACAAAACATCCAGGAAATCTGGGATATCATGAAAAGACCAAACCTAAGAATAATAGGGGTAGAAGAGGGAGAAGAATTACAGCTCAGAGGCACAGAAAATATATTCAACAAAATCATAGAAGAAAACTTTCCCAACCTAAAAAAGGATGTCCCTATGAAGGTACAAGAAGCTTACAGAACACCAAATAGACTGGAAAAAAAAAGCCCCTCACCATATAATAATCAAAACACAAAACATACAGGAAAAAGAAAGAATATTAAGAGGTGTAAAAGAAAAAAAAGACAAGTAACATACAAAGGTGAACCTATCAGAATTACACCCGACTTCTCAATGGAAACCATGAGAGACAGAAGGTCCTGAATAGATGTGCTGTAGACACTAAGAGACCACAGATGCAAGCCCAGACTACCATAACCAGCAAAGCTTTCATTCACCATCGATGGAGAAAACAAGTTATTCTATGACAAAAACAGATTTAAACAATATTTATCCACAAACCTAGCCTTACAGAAAGTACTAAAAGGAAAACCCCAACCCAAGGAAGATAACTACAC
>NW_026067994.1:5077456-5078648 GCF_014885135.2 Alexandromys fortis
AATCAAAAGGACCTAAGATACAAGTTGGTATAGCTATCCTAATATCTAACAAAATTGATTTCAAACTAAAAATCAATCAAAAGAGATGGAGAAGGACACTTTATACTCACAACAGGAACAATTCTTCATGATGCAGTATCAATCTTGAACGTCTATGCCCATAAAACAAGAGCACTCACATATGTAAAAGAAAATCACACATCAAACCACACACAGTAATAGTAGGGGACTTTGACACTTCACTCTTGTCAATGGACAGGTCAACCAGGCAGAAACTTAATTGAGAAATAAGTGAACTAACAGATGTCATGAATCAAATGGATTTAACAGCCATCTATAGAACATTCCACCCAAACACAAAAGAATATATCTTTTTCTCAGCACCTCATTGAACCTTCTTGAGAATTGATCACATTGTAACAAAGCAAACACCCACAGATACAAAAAAATTGGAGTAACCCCCTGAGTCTTATCAGATCACCATGGATTAAAGTTAGAATTTAACAACAATACTACTCTCAGAAAGCCTACAAACTCATGGAAATTGAACAGCCAACTACTGAACCACCACTGGGTCAAGAAAAAAATAAAGAAAGAAATTAAAGACTTCTTTGAATTCAACAAAAATGAAGGCACAACATATTCAAACCTATGGGACACTATGAAAGCAGTGATAAGAGGAAAGTTCATAGCACTAAGTGCCCACTTAAAGAAAACGGAGAAAGCTCACATTAGTGATTTAACAGCACACCTGTAAGCTCTAGAACAAAAAGAAGCAGACTCATCCAGAAGGGGTAGAAGACAGGAAAAAATAAAATTGAGGGCTGAAATCAACAAAATAGAAACAAAGAAAACAATACAAAGAATCAATGACACAAAGAGCTGGTTCTTTGAGAAAATCAACAAGATTGACAAGCCCTTATCCAAACTAATCAAAAGGCACAGAGAGAACATCTAAATTAACAAAATCAGAAATGAAAAATGGGACATAGCAACAGACACTGAAGAAATACAGAGAATCATTAGGTCATACTGCAAAAACCTATACTCCACAAAAATGGAAAATGTAAAGAAAATGGACAATTTCTTAGATAGATAATATATACCAAAATTAAGTCAAGACCAGGTGAGCAATTTAAATAGACCTATAAGCCGTGAGGAGATAGAAGCTTTCATCAAAAACCTCCCAACC
>NW_026067994.1:5084769-5108768 GCF_014885135.2 Alexandromys fortis
CATGTACCTTGACCAGTCTGTCCACTCTGGTTGCCTCTTGCAAAGTAAAAAATGTGGCTGTATTGGTGGGGTTCCTTAGCAGCATGAGAGGAGGGGTGAAGAGAGGAGGGGTGATGAGAGGAGGGGTGAAAGTGGGTACCAGAGTCGGGTGCTTGCAGTGGCATGATACCCGAGAGGAAAGGGACGAGAGAGGCTGAAGGAACAGTTGCTGAAGAGAGGGGAAGGGCCGGAGAAGTAGGAGTAACTGCTGAAGTTGGAAAGGTGGGGCTTCGTTAGCAGGGTCCAGAGCAGAAGTAGGGTGTTCCTCTGGCTTAGATGGCATAGCTAGGAACATGGGAGTGGGAGAACAGGAGGCAAGGACAGAGGCTTAGACCTGAGATAGAAGAAAGTTATGGAAATATTGGAACTCTTTCCATTGGTTTGTTACCTGGCAGAAATTAGAAAGTTCCCGTAAAATATTGGGGTCTAAGGAGCCGTCACTTTAGGTTGTTATGTAAGGGGTATTTAGGCCATTTCTTAGTGCAAAGGCAGATAAGCTCACGAGTCTTTAGATAGGGCATTAATCTTAGAGGTTTGAGGGTTTCTAAAAGACATCCCAGAGGAGATGTCGGGCTTGTATTATTCCATGGCTTATTTCCCATGGCTGAGGTAGAGAAAGATAAATGAGATCCAACGGCTTTATTAATCACATGTGTCCCTGAGATAAAGCAAGGATCAAGTGAGCGGGTTCAAGTCTCTCCAAGTTCTGTTGGAGCTGGGAGCTGGGGCTGGAGCTGAGAAGCCCAAGCGACAACAGTCTGAGCAACCATAAATGAGGGACAAAGTCTGAGACAAGGAACGAGGCCTCAGTCCTCAGCTGTGGAGAATCGCCAGAGATGTTTGTCTGCAAAGGGGGCCATTTGTAGCCTTGAAGGCCATGGCTGAGTGTACCCCCATTCCCAGGAGCAGCAGAAGGGTGCCGGATGATCAGCTCCTAACAGATCAACTCCTAAGGTTTCTAGAAAACGTTTACACCAGCTGGGAGGGGAAAACTCACCAACTGAAGTAGCCGGTGTTGTGCACAGCAATCCAGCAGCCTGGCAGGTGGAATATGGGCAGTTGTGGATGAACCCAGTTCAGGGGCCCGGCCCCGGCGGGTGGTGGGGAGAGTGGCAGGCAAGAAAGCCTGTCAAGTCTCAGCACCGGTGATATTACCGGGCGTGAGAACAGACCACAAAATATACAATGAAACTTCAACTTCAACAATTTAATTGACAGAACAAGCGGAGGGAAAAGAGGGTAGTGTACAGGCCTGTCTGCAATCAATGTGGGGAGAGAGAGGGTGGGTCGGGCATGCTCCATTTCTAAAGGCCGTCTAGGACGTGTGCATAGGAGCTCAACGTAGCTACAACACGCGTAGATTATGTGACCATGCCGCGTAGATTACATAGGGCATAAGGGTCCAGGGGGGCGGTTTGCTTAAATGCTGATGGTGCATGGGCAGCCATAGGACCTGCAAATGCTGAAGCCTGGCGTTCCTAAGCATTCTGCCTGAATGCTGACTGGGTGGGGGAGCACCTCTGGATGTGATGGAAACACAAACCAGCTACGTAGATGTGGTAATGTAAACTGTTTCCTCCCGCCATAAAAACAATTCGGAACAGATCTCTTTTAGAATACATGTAATATTATTAATAAGTTTTCATAAACTATCAATATATAGATTTCTTCCTGATTTTTTAACAAAGGATAAGATCATTTAGCATTAAAATTCTAACTAGCATTTGAAATCTATGTGCAGAAAATATGAAGGAATTTAAAAGAAATTTATGAGAAAAATATTAAAAGGCATAAAACTTATTTTATTAACATTTTTGCTAAGTTAAGAGACATTTTTGTAAAAAGTATTTTAAAATATAAATTCATCTAGAGGATTTAATACAGTAGGATAGAACCTAATTGTCTATATTAAGGCAACAAGTTTTTATCAAAATATTGTTCTGTTCTTAGTAAGAGAAGAGTGGGTTTAGAGGAAAGGAATTTATATTTTGTTAAGATAATTTCTTTTATTTCCTGGTGATTTGATCAGGCTTTGACTATCAGGAAATAGTTTTTTATTTATTTATTTTTAATCTTTTAATTTATTTATTTATTAAAGATTTCTGTCTCTTCCCCTCCTCCGCCTCCCATTTTCCTCCCCCTCCCCCCATAAAGTCCCCCTCCCCCGTCAAAGAAAAACATATAGGCATCCTCCTGAATATTAACCTTCATCAGGCGATGAAAGGAGACAGAGACAGAGACCCACATTGGAGCACCGGACTGAAATCTCAAGGTCCAAATCAGGAGCAGAAGGAGACAGAGTACGAGCAAGGAACTCAGGACCGCTAGGGGTGCACCCACACACTGAGACAATGGGGATGTTCTATCAGGAAATAGTTTTAATAAAGCCAAGGTTTACACAAATCTCTCGGTTTGTTTAAAGCCTTTCACACAGCAACTATATAAACAATTGCTATTTTAAGGTGATTTTAGTCATGTAATTTCTAATGTGTCTGAGACTAGAAATATAGAGAGCTGTGCATCTCAGCTTTATCTAAATCATCTTCAAATTTTGCAGAATTCACTTTTTGATGACTTTTTATTGATTCTTTGTGGATTTCACATCGTACATCTCAATTCCACTCATTTCCCCATCCCTTTACATCTGACCTTTGCCCTTGAAACCTCCCCCAAAATATAAAACAAAATAAAATAAAAAGAAAAGTCAAATCTCATCCTGGAAGCTGTGGTGTGACAGCGAGTCCCACAGTACACCCTTTAGTCCATACTTCTTTACGTGCAAGTGTTCATTGCAATGAATGACACTGGTTTTGGTGTGGGAGAATTGTCTGTAATCTGTCAATCATGTTTTAAATAAACGCTCTGGTTTCTGCTGTACTATTGACATTGGGCCCTCACAGGGTGCTCTTAGATATCCTGTCGTCCTGTGTCATGGAGATCCTGCAACATTGGGACTGTGCTCCAGCAGATCATAGACGGGGTGGATGTTAGGATGGGTCAACTCATAGCCCTGGTTGTGGGTCTGGATTGCTGCTGGGTTGGTCATCCCACAGCAGACTCTCCCTCATCCTCAACACCTGGGTGGGCTCTCCAACACTACCCAGGCTAGCTTACCCTCATCAGTAAACAGAAAAGGGCGCTGTGGGGGTCCTCTTTCCCTACCCACCTGTTGGTCACCAGATTGAGAGGGGAAAGAGGAAGAAGGGGAGGCAGAAAGCTCCACACATGAGCACAGAGGGAGGCTCCCAGAGAAGGACTTCAGTCAATCAGCTCAGCCCTGTTCCAGAGAATAAGGAATATATAGGATTGGACAGCTTGGGGACAACCCTAATTCACATTAGTTGGCCTGCTCCTATCACAAACCTTAGTAGGACGCAGTAGGGTCCTAAAGCAGAGCTCCTAGCACAAGTCTTCTTAGCAGAGATCTATGCCAAGGGTCAAGGTAAAGATGAATGAGGTGTCTGGTTTAGAGACTGCTTCTAGATAAAGGTCAGTGCTCCAGGCCTGGGGACATCCCCCAGATAAAAACAGGTAGAGAGCAGGAAGCTTTACTGGGGGAAGGAGCTCCATACTACCCAGCTATTGAGATAAGCTGCCCACCCACGCAGACTGTGAGCTGTAACCAGCCAGGGATGTATTCCAACAGGGTGGAGTCGGTTCTCCTCTCACACAGTCAGGGCCAGCTCACCTGCACCTGTGCCACCAGGGCCAGCCCCACCGTGTTGTCAAGGCTCAAGGCCACTCTCTTGAGTGCTGCAGCTGGTGAGAAGCAGAGCCACCTCTCCAGGTCTCACATCCTTAGGACCAGCACTCCCACCCACCACAGGCATCTCCCCCTCACTCACACCACCATGTGGCTCACCAATGTCCCCAATGACAGGGTCAGCTCTACTGTGCTGCCCAGGTAAGGTGAAGGGCCCACTCTCTTGAGTACTGCAGCTGGTGAAGGGTAGGATCAGTTCTCTGGCCTGCCATAGGTGGCTAGGAGCAAGGGACAGGGGAGGGTGGGGCCAGCTACCCAACTCTCATCCCTGCCGATGATAGGATCAGCTCCACAGTGCTATCCAGGCAAGGCATGCTGGGCCTGTTCTTCCAAGTGCTGCAGCCATTGAATCGCAGGACAGTCTCCTCCATGCTTATGATCCAGGGGTCGCTCTCCTGCTGCCATGGGTGGTGAGGGACAGGGGTGGGGTGTGAGGGTGGAAGGCATGGCTCCTTCACTGCGATATGGCAGATGAGGGGTGGGGCCCGATCTCCCATGTTCACATTCTCTGGACCAGCTCACCCGTGCCCCTGTCAACAGGGTCAGATCAACTTCGCTGCCTGGGTGAGGAGCAGGGCCTGCTCTCCCTAGTTCTACAACTGGTGAGAGACTGGGTTAGTTCTCCCAGCTGCCATCAGGTGGGAGGAGGCAAGGAGAGGAGGGCATCTTTTTTTCACCCAAGCCACCACATGGCAGACAAAAGGGGCAGAACCAGTTCTCACACTCACACACAATGGTCAGCAGAGTCAGCTCTGTCGTGCTGCCCAGGTGAGGTGGCAGGGCCTGTTCTTCTGAGTTCCCCAGTGAGGGGCAAGGCCAGTTCTCTCTAGTGCTGCAGCCAGTGGGGAACAGGCCAATTCTGTATAGTCCTATCCTCTCATGCTTTAGTACTAACAGGACACACACATCAGCACAGACCATGAATGCAGCCAGGCCACAGGCAATGGCCCCTGGCAGAAGCCCAAGCTTGGATATCCCCATGGCCCCCGGGGGCAAGCAGGTCACCCACATCAGCACACTCCTCTCTGCCGTCACCTCTTCAGATCTGCTTCTCGTCACAGGACATGAACGATTCTGTCTCTCACGCCTCGATACCCTACCCTGGATTTGCTCACAGTAATACAGCATGGCCACCCGTGTTGTCTCCTCCCAGCCCAGGCTGGGGGGCCCCAGGTTCAGTGGCACTTGGCAGGCTCCTGTTGTCTCTCCCATCCCTGGATTCATACTTTTAAATTTTCTATTTGGGCAATCATCCTATGTAAAACCTTGTCTGTTTCTATTTATCATGACATAAGCATTTTGTTATTTTTAAAGTCTGTATTGGATCAGCAGAAGTGTTCCCTGAATTTGTGAACTGTGTGATGTTTTTGAAGTTTGATTAGCCGCAGTCAAGACTAAGAGTCTACATCTCTTAATTGTTTGAATTTGTGAAAAGGAAGGAGGTGATACTAGCACTGACTCTGTTGTGGGACTTTTGTACATTGTGTGAAGATGTATTTCCTGTGATCGGTGTAATAAAAATCTGAAGACCCAATAGCTAGGTGGGAGATACAGGTGGGATTTCCAAGGAGAGAAAGGAAAAGCAGGAGAAAATCTAGGCACACAGGAGCAGCCAGAAACATGGAGAGAAAACAGGAGGTGTAAGATGGAAGAGAAGTAATGCCATGTGATAGAACGTAGATTAATAGAAATAAATTAATTTAACATATAAGAACTGGTTAGGAATAAGCCTAAGCTATAGGCTGAGCTTTCATAATTAATAAGAAATCTCTATGTCGTCATTTCGGAGCTGGCTGGTGGGACAGAAAAAGACTCATTACATATGGCATCCAATGCAGAGGCTTGAATGTCCAAACACAGGGCCTGAGAAAGCTAAGAGAAGTTCTGGACAAGGAACTGGATGTGGATTCCTAGGCCTGCAGTCCCTCAGGCAGGCCAGGTAATGCAAAGGGTATTTTTGAAACAAGATACAATAGTGTTAATTATCAACTTAAGAGATTCTACAGTCACTTGGGAGATGATTCTCTAAGCATGCCTTAGGAGGATTTTCTTGATGCTGCTGCTACTTGATGTGGGAAGACCCATCTTAACTGTGGAGCCCAGCATTCTCTGGGCACAAGGTTCTGAACTGCATACTGGGAGAAATGAGTCTGAGCACTAGCATGCACTCATTACACTCTGATTCTTGACTGTGGATACATTGTGGCAGCAACTTCCAGTTCCTGACACTTGGACATCTCCACCATAACAAATGCCAAAACAAACCCTTTCTTCATTAAGTTGTATTTGTCAGAGCAACACAAAAAGACATTGAGGCACAGTGTCTTACTATAAACCTTGGATGGCCTGGTGTTATAGGCATGAGCTACCGCATGATGTTAACTCCTGGGCTAGCACAACCTGGTGGTCCCTGGCAGCCAGCCTAACTCAGCTACAGTCCATAGAGCCTTTGAAGTCTAACCAGCATTTCTCTATAAGTTGCCTCAATATTACTTGGCATCATGCCAATTCATTTCTCAGGGCACTCTCTCTCAAGTCCTCTCCCCACCAGTCTGCAACCTAACTCAGGGTCTGTTCACACTACACTAGAATTTGTAGTAGTTTATTTTTTAAAATGGATCTTCCCTCTACAGCCTAGGCTCAGCCCCCCAACTTGTTTTACCCCAGCAACTTGGGCAACTCTCTGTGCCCTTTGATTTAGTTCAGTGGAGTTGAAAATACCCTAGGAAGACCAAGTATAGATCAGGTAATCAACAGGGACTTTAAATCAGATGCTAAAGGTGGGATGGAAAGGCTAAAAGACTGACACAGCCTCCAAGAAGCAAAAGTTTTATGTGGATACAAAAAATCAATAGTGTGACATAACCACTAGAAAAATAGAAGAAAATATCATTGCTGGATTTATACTCTCAAAGCAGAAACCATATATGATATCTTCTGTCATTGCCTGCAGTTTCTATTTTATTTGATTTCTTGAAAATATTCTCGGAGTTATACTAGCAATATCAAGTAGTCTGAACATTTTCTTGCTTTGTTTTTCCCAAAATTTTATTTGCTGGTCGAAGAAAATTTATAAAGAAACATGAAAAAGGAAGTGGACACGAAAAGCCCATTTTGTGTAAACATCAGCACAAATGAGCTAACAAGTCAAAAGTTAGGTTTGCTGTCAAAGGAGGAGACGGATGGTAGAACTGAGCCCAGAATAGGGTAGAAAGAGAAGCCAGGGTGGATGCAGAGACCCACCTATGTGTCAGGACTCATGGGATACGCCCACCACCACGGTGGATGGGATTCAGCTGTCTGACTTCTAGTTTATTTCACAATAGTTGACACTCAATGTCCTGAAAAAGAAAATCTCATTAGCCTACTGTGTGCCACACGCCCAAAACATGAGGATAGAACTTTGACCTGTGGGGACAAGAAACCTTGCTCAGAAGGTTTAAAGAATCCACTAAAGTAAGACAAGTGATTCTACATAAGACTGTCTCGGGCTGGACCTTGAATCCTTAGAAAAACATTCACATGACATACACAAAGTCTCAAGCTTGATTGCTAGGTGGGTGTCAGAGGACAAATGGATATCAAAAAAAAAAAAAAAGAAGAAGGTTCAATGGAGCCTGGATACCCAAAATGCAACTGCCTTATAGGGACACTGCTGTGTCCAATGTAATTGCTCCATGCGTTCCTTCCCATGAAAACTGGCTAAAGGGCATGAGAAAGGGTGTCTGGGAGTATCTAACATGGCAGCCTGAGAAAGAGCCACAGGGACAGAAGTGAAAGGTGCTAAGACTGTATGAAACTGGAGTCCTGACAAGATGGAGGGACTGTCAGAAAGAGAGACCGATGGAGTCAGGATGAGGCTAAGGGAGGAACAGGCAGGTTAAGTCATCTTAAAATGGGAGGGGTGAGTGGGGCTGTGACAACATAATAGAAAATCCATCTATGGCACAAGGGCTAAAGATGGGCAGGTGCTGAAATGACATAAAGTGCCATACCGAGTTTAGCCTCTCTTGAGAAGCGGATCTTTAGGCCTCCTTTCAACTCCTCGAATATTATGATCTGTACAAAGAAGTAAGCAAATCAGCCAGAAAATTCCAGCTCTCCTTCTGAAGCAGAACAGAGTTCAAAGAAAGGGGACTATTTAGCAGGGGACATTGAGAGAAATCACCTCATTAATTCCAGGATGGAGCCAGGCAGCAGGGACATAGAGGGTTTCCTGGGGACCGATATTCCAGTATCGTCCTAGGGTTCGTCCGTTGATGAATATGACACCCTTTCTCCAGCCCTGAAAAAGATAGGGAGGTTTCAGATTCTAACCTCAAGATGCAAAGAGAAAACAAATAGACCTCTATCCCAATGGCACACTAAACCTTAGCATGGGCCAAGATAGACAAGTGGAGTCATAAGTGGGAGGGTGTGCAACATATGAGCTTTTTCCCCTGCCCTGCCTTGGAGGTGGCTCAGCATCAGCCTCTAGGAAGATTCCAATTTCCATCTCATCTCCCCAGGGCTGGCCAAGCCATCAGAAGGGATGTCTTACAATCTAATTATCACCAAAACACACCAGGCTTTTAAAACATAGATCAAACTGTATAATAGCAGGAATGGTTGCCAACATGCCCTGAATGGCATGCTTTAGATGGTGACCTCATGTCAGTGGTAGGGGTCTCTACATCTTGGGTTATGTGTGAGAGCTACTGGGTCACACTCACTCAATCCCTGCTACAGAGCTTGCACCAGCCAGTCTCACTGGCACTCTCTAATCAGGCCTCTGCTGCATCTCTTCACTGTCCTTGTCCTAGCCTAAGGGTCCGCAAAGACTTCATCTTTTGAATGGCTATGACTTGCAGTGACTAGGGGGACCTTGGTTCTCTGTCACACATCAAGGTTCATGTACTGGGGAGCTTTTCTGAGGCCCTTTTGTGCCGGGGCTGGGGCACAATAGCAGGAGAGCAGTGGCACCAACCTTTACTTTTATGAAGGTGTCCTGGGGAGGATCTCCAGCTCTCAAGTGACTGAGGAAAAAGGCAGGGCCCTGAACATGGCTTGTAACTACTTTCCAGGAGTCAGGAAACCTCGGAAGTCTTCTATGGTGATCAAGAGACAGTGAGATGTTACACGTTTGCTCTAATGTGCCACCTGTGACCTCTTCTATGAAGCCTGACATCCCACTTCCACTGTGGTCACTGCCATGTCCTTGGCATTCATGATACAGTAGGAATTAACTAGCAGACAAAGGGACAATCACTCCTCTTCTCCAAGGCATCTATGAAGCTTGGCATCATTTCATTAGTACTCTGCATCGGGATTGATTTTTCTCTCTGGAAATCAAAGGCTTCATCTGCAGACCTCTGAGCATCCCTCCAGCTCTCCACATTCACCAATTTGAGGTATGTTTTATTTTATTTTGTTCATCTACAGTTCAGTGACTGGACTCAGGGCCACACATTGCTGGGTAAAATGCGCTATCCCTGACTTATAACTCCACCCTGGCCACTTTCCATCAGCAGAAGTTAAGGCACCTACATTTGTGTGATGGCGTTTTTCATTTCCAGGCTGTAGATTCTAAATTGTCTCAGAGGAGTCTTGTCCAGATAGATGTCTCCAGTTAGACCTGTGGACCAGGAATGGAGGTGGGTGTGAAGGGTTTGAGCCGGGCAGAGATATGCACAGGCTGCAGTCAGGGCTCTCCCTGAAGGAAGTTGCTCTCTTGGCCTCATCTGGCTTGAAGGTTTGATAAACCGTTTAGATTTCCCCTTTCTCTTGGTGGTGCTGAGGGTTAAACCTGGACTCAATAGGCTTCAGGCATGCTAGGCAAATATTCTATCATTATGTTACCTAAGCCCAAGCCCTATGCAGATATTACCCTCTTACGTGTACACACCTAGAAAGGGCCTCACAGTCCATATTAACAGCACAAAATCACTACACGGACAGCAGATCTGATCAGCACAGGACTTCTGACTAGATTGATACTCAGGTTAGTCAAAGCACTTATGGGAACAATCATGTGTGGTGTGACTCTGCTCAGGAGGAATGGACCCAAGCAGAAGGAGAAACACAAGCCCTGGATTCCTACAGTGAAGACTTGGTATCCCTAGAGAGGAGCCCTAACCTGGCACATCACCATAGCTTTCTTCTGCTGGCACCACTTTCAAAACTCTCACTAAGATGGTGGCAGTGTTATGTCTCTAGCTTGGCAACTAAAGAACAACAAAAAAAAAATCACAGTTTCTGTACAGTGGTATCTTGCAACCAAAAACATATGCTCTTTTCCAAACACAAACCTGTTCCCAACTTCCATTGTCCTGCAGAGGAGCAATAGCTTGTGATGCTCCACCACCTTAGCCGTCTTCTTTTAGGACCCACCTTTTCTCTCTTTGTTGATATCCAACCCAGAAGAGAGTCGGCCTAGGTTCTCCACCAGGATCCTCAGGATCTGGGTTTTCTTGGAGGGCTATTCAAGAGAGACCAGAGTAAACCTCACTTGGCCCTCCCTTAGGCTTCCTAGGCCTCCCTGGAGCAGGGACAGGCCATGAGCAGGTGACTGACAGATCACAGGCCACGGAACCTTGTAGGTCTCCAGCTATGGGAGAGGCAAGCCCCTGTACCATTGCTTTTCCTCTTCTTTCCCTGAAAAAGTCACCTGAACATTTAAACAAGGACTCTCTTGGATGGTGACCAAGCCATCCTGCTCTGGACAATGAATATTCAAGTGGGGGGAGTGTGGTGTTTTCTCAAAGAACATTCACCAAGACCTCTAAGATGTATACAAGCCTTCCTGGGATTGCTGGGTTCCTCTTCATGGAAGAGACCACAGGCAGAGGAGTGAGAATAATCTATAATAATCCCTCAAAACTCTTGGTCCCAGGCCTAGATGGAACTGGAATGGCTCATCCATGAACTGTGTTATATACATTTTTCACAAGAAGCAGCTCGCTCTTGAAACGATCCAGGACTCCTACGTATTTGTTATCCAAAAACACCTGGAAAAGAAGGAAGAGACGACTGTTAGTGCTTCATAAAGAAAGGAAAGAACGCAGTCCTGAAAATGCAATAAACAACGCAAGAGGCAGAATGAATTCCTTGTCTCCCAGAGCTGCATAGACTCACAGGGTCACTAAGAACAGGTGATAGTTTAAGTAGTGCCATGAGAAGATGCAGGAAGTGCAGCCTGGGCCAGAGCTCTCAATGAAAGCTGGAACCTGGATCAAGTGTAGACAAGGAGGGGGAGATGTTTAAAAGAGTTGTAGGAAACTAGAGGAGAAGGGAGGTAGGAATGGAACAACATTATCAAGAAAATGTTAGCAAGGATGGAACCGAGAGACAGAGACTGTTCTGTGTTTGTCTTCCTTACCCCTACAGGTTCAACCCTTCCAGGGGCTCAACTCTGCTAGATACTCTCAATTTCAATCTGGAGACCAGGTGTCACATTCTAACTGATTTTAGGGGTGCCCTGCATGGACCCATTTTCCCTATTACCTACTCTGCTGGGAGATTTTTTGTCTACTTGACCAACTACTGTCACCTGAGAAGCAGGAACATCAATTGAGAAAAGTCTCAGATAGAGTGGCCTGTCAGCAAGCCTGTGGGCAATCTTATTAATGAATGATTTGTGTGGGAGAGCTCGGCCGGTATGGGTGGTGCCACCTAGAGCCAGTGGTTCTGGGTTGTGTAAGAAAGCAGGCTGGGTGAGGTACAGGCAGCAAGCCAGCTCTAGTCTCCTGGGTCTTGCCTTGAGGTCCTGGAAAGGCTTCCCATGATGATAGACTGTAACCTCCAAGACAAATAAGCCTTTCCTTCCCATTGCCGTTTTGGCTCATGGTGATTATGGCATTTGCAGTAAAACAAACTAATAGAACTACTATATTTATTAAACACCAGATAAACCACCAGAGAACCTTAGTCAAGCAAGACAACATAAGAATAATTTACTTCCTAGATAAATTAATCTAAATCAGTTTTTTCAAATGTAATTTGGCTAGTAAACTGTAACAATAAAAAGTCTTAAGTCAGAAAACAGAAGTATTCTGATTGTAAGGTTACCAGAATCTAATTACAGAAGTTACATATTTGATGATCCTTTTAAAAGCCTACTGTTAAATTGTCTTTCTTGAACGCAGGGTGCCTTGTTGGAAGAGCACAAAGAAACGATCACAACACCCTCCAAGAGCAGTTACAGTGCTATGAGCAGACTTGAGTGGAGGACACGCGAGAGAAGAACAGGCCACAGCCGGGCTGCTTTGCAGACATGGAGAAGGCTGGCTCATGGAGTCAGCTGGAGGTGGGCAGCAAGCAGAGATGTGTAAGACAGAATGTTTGTCCTATGCAGAAGAGTCGTGGCACTCTGAGGGATGGCAAGTAGGAGAGGAAGGTAGAAAGTGATGGAAGGGTCTGAAATGGGAAGACCCACTTTGTATTTACAGAGAAGACACCAACTTCTTCACGTAGCAGAGATCTACGTGAAAAAGCAATGCCCAAGAACTGCTGCGCCACACAGGGGCCATGAGAAAATATGGAACAAAGACACGGTGACAAAGGAATTTCTGGACAGAGAGTATATGTGAGAAGCTGTGAGTCCACAAACAAGCACAGGGCTGACTTAGGAAAGCAGTGTATACACCCTGGGAAAAGCCAATGGTGTATGTAGTGAGTACAGATAAACCTCTATCGACGTGTAAGAAAGATATCTCTGCAGCATTAAAAAAAAGGAAGGAAAAGAAGGAATGAAAGGCAGGCAGGCAGGCAGGCAGGCAGGCAGGAAGGAAGGAAGGAAGGAAGGAAGGAAGGAAGGAAGGAAGGAAGGAAGGAAGGCAGAGTGAAAAAGAAAGAAGGTGAAGGGGAGAGGGAGAAGGCTGGAGTCATAAAGATACAAAGATGAAAGTGTAAGGAGAAATCTGATGGCATATAGAAGTATAGAATCTGATAGCAGTATATGGTCAAATATAATCTCCATGCTGGGGAGTCAGAGTCAGATAAATTTCTGTCCATTTGAGGCCAGCCGGGGCTACATATGTTAGGCTCAAAGTGAAAAACAAATAAATAAAAACCAGAAGTATAGGTTGAGTACTATTTATCCAAAATGCTTGAGGCGTAAACACTTCAGATTTGGAAGGTTTTCAGGGATTAGATTTTCACAGACTTCAGAAGTTAAATATATTCATGGTCCATCAGTGGTGGCCCTATGCCTTCAATCCCAGCACTCAGTAGACAGAGGAAAGCAGATCTCTGAGTTCAAACCAGTTTGTGGAGCTAACTCCAGGACAGCTCGCACCATTACACAGAGAAACCCTGTCTTAATAATAATATGTGTGTGTGTTATATATCATATATAGGTTATATATCACATATATTATATATATGCATGTATATCCATAGATAGATAGATAGATAGATAGATAGATAGATAGATATAGATTAAAGAAAGAGAGAGATCTTCATAGTACCAGAAATTGTTACGTGGGCTCCTGGGGGAAAGTGTTATCAACAGACTGACCCGTCTTTGATCGCTATGAGCTACCATAATGATCATGTGTCAACATAGGCACAAGGTAAAATAATGGCGTGAATGTTATGGGGATAAACAATGGCCTTCTGATGGGATTTAAGTCCTGCTCTAGGAGAAAACATATACATGGTCTCTTACATCCAAATAAGGTCACAGGTCCCAGAGGAGCTCACAGGTCCCAGAGGAGAATTATTATTCTCCTAAATGGACACAAATTCTAAACCCATCACACTACTCATAGACTACAGTAGCTGCCGGTCCTCATCAGAGAAGTTTCTTTCTGCAGTTTCTCCATGGGCAGTGGTTAAGCAGAAACTTCCTGACCAAAGTGCAGAGAACAAGTACTTGAGGACTGCACAGCCACAGGTGGGATCTCTATCACTCCCCACCCAAATCTCAGGGATCTCCTTGAGAAAAGGGAGGATAAGATGGTAGGTAAGGGCCAGATGTCGGGGGCCAGACCAACACATTGTCTTCTGCACATGCCAGGACTGCTGCCCGTGAACTCACGGTACTTGTGGCTGCCTACGTAAGACCTAAAGAAGACCTAGCCTGTCCATATTCTAACATGGGGATTGGAGAAGCTCAGTAATCCCCAATGGTAAGTGAGGGGCCATTGACAGTTGACAGCTTCTGGGAAAGGGAGAGTCTCTTTCCTTCAAGGATGTGATCCCAGTAGATTGACCACATTCCCATACTCACAGGCAGCCCAGTTAGACTTTGTGAGTTATTAAATAGAAAAAGAAAGAAGAGAAATGTGAAAAGGAGAAGGACACAGACAAGAAGGGGGTGAAGAGAATGGGGAGGAAAAAGAGAAAGAAGAAGACACAAAGTTGGAAGGAGGAAGGGGTGGACCTGGAAGGAGTTAGTGGGAGGTGTGGGGGTAAAGCTATCAAATACATTGTATAAAGAATTGATGAAATAATCTATTTTTAAAAAATAAAAAACTTTGATATGTGTGTTTATGTGTGTGTGTTTATATGTGTGTGCGTGTGTGTGTATTCATGTACGGTGGGTCCACATGCTCATGCATGTGCCTATGGAGGAAAGCGGTTAACACTGGGCATCACCAATCACTCCCACGTTATTTTAAGACAGGGAGGGTCTCTTCATTGAACTTGGAGCTCATGTTTCAGCCAGGTTGACTGCCTGACCATTGAGCTCCTAGGATCTTCCTGGTTCCACACCCCTGAGCTGGTCTCATAGACATATGGAACCATGCCTGACTTTCTAAATAGGTGCTGGGAGTCTGAGCCCAGGTCTTCATATTTTGCAGTGAACACTATTCCCTCTGAATCATGTCCCCAGTCCCATCTGGAATTGTTTGCACAGCACACTTTCACTGAGCATTTCTGACTGTGGACTAGGAATACCCAACCTGAAGCCTCAGGAAAAGGTGATGTGGAAAAGACAAAGAGCAGGGAACTGTCAGAATACAAAGACCAGCTCTTAGCTTGGAGTGGGGTGGAACCTTCAGTGGCTGCACTGTTCCTTCCCAGCTGCACCTGCTTTGAAAGGCTTTCATGATTCCTGAGGATTTTTTACTTGGAATACATCACAGCTTGGTGCTTTAAGACTTAAATGAGAAGAGCCAAGGTCTCATAAATATTAGGGGTTAATACATGGTAAGAATAGGGACTACAAAATAGGACTTAAGAACACTATCGTCTCCTATAAAAGTATATACCTAAGCATGTCTATGTCTAGAAGACTTCACTGAAGGAAAGATGACAAGCAACAGAGATAATTTTCTGAAGGACAAATAAGTTGACCACCAATTAGACATTCACCTCAGTACCACAGGGTGATATTAACAGGAGAGTGCCATTACGAAGCACAGATTCCCTACCTGCCCTCGGTCTTGAATATGACCCTTTGTGGTGAGGAGGCCTCCATTGAAGATGGTGGTCTCATAAAGCGTGTACCCAAAGGACTGGCCATACCCTTGGTTCACAGGCAGCTGCTCCATGGAGAGTGGCTTGAAAGACTTGGCTGGCTAAGGCAAAGACAGAAGAGACAAACAAAGGGTCAGGCTAGAGACAAGAATCTCAGAAGTTGCCACCCATAACCCACTTTTCCAGAGGGATGACCCCAACAGCCTTGCCAATGGGAGTACTGAGAAGGAATACACAATGGTAATCAGTCTTATGCATAACATAGATATTATCTTTTCGGTTTCTCAACCAATCTCAAATTCCACTGTACATGCCAGCCAATGAACTAATCTCATAATTTAGATGAAAAGCTGAAATCAAGAAAAGCACAGGCATTATGGCATATGCCTCTAATCCCAGTAGTTGGTGAAGAGAAACAGGGGGTTCTGTGGCAAGTCACCAGAAGGACTAGCCAGAATTGAAGAGTTGCAATTTTGGTGAAGACATTCTGCCTCAAAATAAATAAAGGCATACATGTATATGTACATAAATAAATAAATAAATAAATTTAAGCCAGCCTGGTCTACAGAGCTAGTTCCAGGAGAGTCAGAGCTACACAAAAAACTCTGTCTCGAAAACACAAACAACAAAATATGAATAATAAAAATGAAAAAGTGAAGAATGATCAGGAAAAGCACATGACATCAACTTTGGACCCCCACATGCATTTTCACATATGTGCAAACACACACATGCAGGTAACATGCACACACTTATTATGTGTACTACACACAAGAACGACAAATCCCTAAGAACCCCTTGGAGAAACAGATGAGTCTGAGTCTGAGGTGGCTCAAGCCTAGATCCCCCAGGGGAACAAACAACAAAGATGCTAACAGCTCTGGGTGTCCTGTCAAGAAGACACAGAAGCCAGGAAGGGTCCTGATCGACTACAATGGGCCACTGTGAACATCAAAGAGACTATGGTGGCATACAGACATGCCAAACTGTGCACATTTATAACCATACAAAGAACCCCAGCAGCAAAACATCCCACTGCACCTTTGGAAGTCACATGGATTTATTTTTCTGATTAAGGAAAATACTTGAACTTGCCTGCTTTCTATACAAATCATACATATAGGTAAAAAGCTGATGAAAGAAGTTGCCTATATCTGAAGTTAATAAATACAAAGGAAATATAAAATTAAAGTGTTTCCAAGGCATTTAATGAAATGTTGGCTTTCTTTATCAACATGGTTTATCTCATTTCACCTGTACCTCTGTCTTTCTGCCCCAACCTTTATTGAATAATTTTATGTTAGTATTTACATGTATGGTGTTTGCCTGCCTGTGTGTCTGTGTACTATGTGCATGCAGTACCCATGGAGCCCTGAAGAGGGCATTGGTTCTGGAACTGGAGTAGCAGATATTGGAGTCCCTTGGGTACTGTGGAAGGGTAATGAGTGCTCTTAACCATGGAGCCATTCTGCTAGCTTGCTGTGGGACAATGGTCTTTTATCCTGTCACTTCTGTTGTTTTTAATAAAATGCTGATTGGCCAGTAGCCAGGCAGGAAGTATAGGCCGGATGACCAGGCAGGAATTAGAGGTGGAGTGACAAGGACAGGAGAATTCTGGGAATAGAAAATAGAAAGAGTAAGTCTGCAGTCATCACCCAGACATAAAGGAAGCCAGACACAGAGTAAGCAACATGTGAAGGCCTCGTGGAAAAATGTACCAAGCCACATGGCTAACAGAGACAAGTATTATGGGCTAATATAAGTTATAAGAGTTAATAAGAAGCCTGAGCTAATAGGCCAGTCAGTTTATTAATTAATGTAGATCTTTGTGATTTTCGTTGAGACTTACCGACTGTGGGCAACCAGGCAGAACAGAAACCTCAGTCAACACTAGCTGTAGAGGATTATTTTAAGCTTATCTCAGATCCCACCAAAATCCAACATTCATCTTAATAAAAGGGTAGGTGGAGGTTAAAAGAAGTCATCACTATGGTAACATAATCACAATAAAACAGTGATTATTATAATTTCCTAAAACAAGAGATGTTTCAGGAAATTTTTAACTACTGACTTTCTATTTATGTACTGTAAATATCCCCAAAACATAAATAAGTAAAAACAAAAATAGAAAATAAGAGGCTTAGTTGACAGAGTACAGAGCCTGGCTCCTACCACCATGTAAACCCAACATGCTGTCACAAGTCTGTACTCAGCCCCTTCAGTGGCGCCTGACTTCTGTTGTGACATTGTCCACACAGAACATGCTTGTGCAATCCTAACCACGGTTCTCCAAACATGCAGTCCTCCCTGTGTTTGTAAGTGGATCCCAGAGTGCCTCAGCTTCTCTGCTTCCCACATCACATCACCCTGCTGCCATGTCATTTACTCCCGTTCAGTCTTTCAGCCACAATGCTGCACTGACTGAATGTCCATGGAATCCTGGGACCGCCCAGCACAAGGCCTGCATCTCCATAGCCCTGACGATGAAGCTCAGTTCCTCCACCTATGACCAATATCCCTCCCGTCAGTTCTTCAGTCATTCTTCTTACTCATTAGACTGGAAGCTGTCTAGACTAACATCCTGATAATACCATTCCAAGATATTGACATTTGGTGAGTTTTATAGGGATGAGCATGCAGTGTTTCCTTACACCAGTTTTCAATCTGTGCTTCCCGGAACCCTAGTTAGAAGTGACAGCGTCATAGAGAAGGGATGGCTGCTGCTTTCAGGGGAGGAAAGTTCAGTGCCCAGAACTAACACCCTGACTAACCTAGTTTATGGTTTATACGTTAAACTTAACGATTAAGTTTAGAGAAAGCCTCCCTCTATGAAAACAGAAGATTAAAAGTCATTGCCCTAGGTTGAGTCCATTCTAACACCTTAATAAAGCGGGGGATGGGGCTGGAGAGAGGGCTGAGTGGTGAGAGCAGGGCACTGCTCTTGCAAACGACTTGGATTCAGTTCCCAGCACCCATGCAGTCACTCACAATAGTCTCTAACTACAGGTCCAGGGGATCTGAGGCCCTTTCTGGCCTCTACAGACACATGTGTGGTCCACTTACAAACATGCAGGCAAAACACTCACACATCAAATGAATCTTTAAAAAAAGAGAGATGAAGGAAGAAACTACCATGAAGGAAGAAAATATCACAGAAATGATACCATGTGTCTATATCCAAAAATAAAAAATAAAAAAAAGTCACCTGGTCCAGATGGGGCAGGACGTCCCACAGGGTGAGGAAATGTAAGAGTATCAATTGCTTATAGGCAACCGTGTTTGTAGCTTTTGGTCGAGTGACTGTGGAAACATCTGCAATGAAAAGCAAATGGCTAGCCATTGTAGGACCTCCAACACCATTCAGAGACATCAGGTACCCTGCTGTCCCACAGCCTCCACAGATGAAGGACAGTCACGCGCTCTTATATCTTAACTCCAGGAGGAGGTAAGACACGTGCTAATGAGTAAGGGTCCTTAAACATGCAAAAAAGGACCCTCATTGTCCTAGAAAAGAGGAGCATGTTGACCAAGCTGCTAGTTCATTAGATTCTCCTAAAATCCAGCTACAAATGTGCTTGCTCCCGGGTTCTACCCTTTCTTCCCCACCTCAACCCAGACATGTTTGCTGAATAGCTCAGAAGACGGGGACCTAGAACCTCTAGCTTTTAGAAGTTTTAGAGGATGGCGGGCACAGCTAAGATCAAGCAAAGTGGTCTCATACTAAGCCCATGAGAGCAGACTCCATCTCTTGTAGATGTCCAGTGCTGAAGATAAACTGGATCAAACTGGGGTTCTCCCCAAAAGGTCTTCACACCTCCCCCACTCCTCCCAGAGCAGATCCCACTTGAGAAATCTAAGTCACCATTCACACAGAAGTTGATGCCGGGTACCTGTAACATAGTGAAAAAACATTTGAAACACCCGGTACTCGGGCGTGTATTCGCCAGATTCTGTCAGCACTGCACAGTAATCTAAAGAACAAAGAAAAATGTGTCATTTTTCTCAAGAATCCCTTAGCTCTGAGCAAAAAGATCCATAATTCATCAACCCCCAGAGGAGAGCTCTGGGTATATGGTAAGAGAATTCCATATATGTTAGTCCAAACTAAAAGGCATCTGCTAAGCTATGATGGGTATGGAGGTGTTACCCCAGAGGCAAACTGCACCAATCTGTGGGCCTGTGAGCTGCCACCCCATTAAATGTTTATCTTTATAAGAGTTACTGGTCATGGTGTCTCCTCACAACAACAGAAACCCTAATTAAGATAGAGGCTAAGAAAGATACATTTGTGGATATTCTGGTACTCTTAGGGGATCCAAAACAACAGGTGAAGCAAGGTTCTACACAACAGATAGGCGGGACTAAGCTATCTTCTGACTGCTCACAAAGTTACAAAAAGCCAAGACCCCAAGATCTAGTGTGGTCACAAACAAATACTAAATGTTCAGTCTCCAGCACACAGAAACTCAAGACAGAGGAAGAGACTTCCCTTAGGGTCCTAACCTGGCATCTTCCAGATTCAACAAGGGAGCAACCCAGATTAGAGATAATTCTGGGAACCAAGTACTTGCCATAGCTGGTTACTACAGGTAGATAACCATTGGAAGATCTAGCTCCACCTATTAAACCGAAGTTGGTGCCGCCATGGAACATGTAGAAGTTGAAGGAGAACCCAAGGATGAACATCTCCCGCACATCCTTCAACAGCACTGCAGAAAGGTGGGAAGAAAGGGGGAAGCAGGGGTGGGATTAGGATGGAAGAATTCAGTTTGTAGTGGATGTTCAAACTACCTAGACCTGAAATCCTCAAGATCTGCTAGAGCCTGTGTGCAGAAAATCCTTTCAGATGAGCCAGGACTTGTTAGAGTAGTTGACAGTGTTTGTTTTCATGATACAAAATCACTTATTACTTTTTTAATCTAGGTTTCAAATTTGAGGGAATCTTTCTTTCTAGCACACAAACATAAACTTTCTAGTATATAAAGTATTGCTCATAACTTTTTATGGTCATAGGTATGTCCAGGGTATTTCTAAAGCCCTTGTGAACTTCTTAGTGACAAGTCTGAAATGATGGCACCAGTCACATTTACCTCCAACTCCACTTAAATGGCCATCATCCATTCTCCAGGTAGAGTAAGAGAGTGATGAGTCAAAATCAGCCGAGTAGGGATTATACCACTTCCGGCATCTATTCCCAGCACACCTTCATCGTATTTCCCCCTCCCAGAAGAACCCATTCTCATTACTTTTATAGCATAGTGAAATGTATATAAAATGAAAACTTAAGAAACTTAACTTCCTCTTCCAATGACCCCATAGGTGCTCAGCCTATGGCCACTCCATATGAGCAGATGTCTAGACGGTATCTACTTAGCTAAGTTGATGTTTATATTATACAACATCTGAGAATCTTGACCCTAAACCTCAAGTACACTAACGAACAACAAACAAACAATCAAAAACAAGCAACTGAAATCAAAGAACCAGACCAGTGCTCCTGTAAAGTCATAAGGAGGGCTCACTCTGTGGATCTCCAAACTGGCGGGGAGTTCCCCATGTATCAGAAGAGGCTGTCGTATACACCATCATCAGTATGGGGCTTCTGCCCTGAAGGAAAAAAACACACATAGGTTTAGGAAGCTCTTCCCCAATTCTGCAGCCCTGAAGAACCTGCAAAGGAGCTGTGATGCCCAGGTCTTCAGCACTTTGACTGAAAGCAGCCTGACGCCCCCAGGAGCGCTGAGTCCTACTCTCCCATTCCCACGTGATCTTCCCAGCCACATCGTCTCCTCGTGTGACTTCACTGACTTCATTTTTGACAAGCTTCAGGGGTGGGAAGGGTATCAACTGCTATTTTAACATTTTGCTTTCAAGACATCCTAAAAGTAGAATTCAGAAATTTCTAAAAATAGAATCTTTTTATTCTCCTGGGTGACCTGAGTAGAGGTCTGGTAAGAAACAGCAGACACAGAGGAAGGATCTCAGTGTTCAATTACAGGGGGCTGCGTAGGTGAAGGGATCCTGACAAGTGCTGGGCTTTCACCTATGACAGAAGGCAATGTCCGAGAAACCGGAGTGAACAAGAGTTAGGAATACAGCACTCAAACACTATGGCCTGTGGACCAAGTATTCTGGATGTATACAATTTGAACCTAAAACCACCTGAAATAGATAGTTAAGGACACCACGGACTCAGATTTTAACTAAACTAATTACTACTAAGGTTTTCCTCAATAAGTGAGCCAAGAATTCCTGGGTAGGGCAAGAAGCAAAGTGGCTGTCATGTCTGAAAGGCCTTTACTTGAATGGATTGGAGTTCTTCGTATGTTTCTTTCTTTATATTCTTCATGTGGACAGTGGCCAGCACTGTGGGTGGAAAGAACACACATGAGATCCTGCCATGACCACACAGAACAGACTCTCCCAGAACCATGCTACAGAATCCAGACCACATATCTTGGACATCTGTGTCCCAAATTCTCACTTCAATACTGCTGTATCCAGAGCTAGCGTTAAAGATAAGATGTCACACTTACAGCCACAGAAGCACATATGAATGGATTTACATATTGTGCTTCACTTAGAACTTATGGTGATGGTCGTGAATGTTAAAATGTGGTTAGAATATGCCACATGACATAAATTAATACATGAAAAGCAAATGAAGCAATTGAGACTCTAAAATTTGATGTTTTTGGTTGTGGGGGTTAAATCCAGGATCTCTTTTATGCTTGTGTTCTAGATCAGACCACTATTGTAACCTTTAGATTACATCAGAGATGGACACGCACGCATGCATGTACGCATGCACGCATGCACACACACACACACACAAAATTATGGACGAGAGCATTGGAAGAGAATGGAGTTGACAAAATCACTTAGAGAGAAGAATTCAAGAATTGCTCTATTGCTTTTCATAATCTTGGTCCCTATGCATCCATTCTCTCCTCTTTGCATGTTGATCCCATGTACACATGCTAAGCAAGTGCTCTACCCTGACAATTACTCCCTCCCACCCGACTCCCAACCCTGCTTTTATTCTCTGGACTCGTTTGTTCCTAGAACAGCCAGGGCTGGGTCCATGGCAGTACGACTGCTCTGAAACCCCTCCATTCTGTGTGGTTCAGTCAGGGACTCTTGTCAGAATTGGAGACAACTTACTTGTACCCCAACTGTTCCCTGTGCTAGGCCACTCAACATTTGAAAGGGAGGAGTAACGCTCTGGTCATAACAGCTGCTGTGCACCAAGGTTGGGCCCTACGTCCTAACTCAGTTTTGACCACAAGTTCTTACCACCAGGAATTGGAAGGATGACGTATAGAAAGACCTGTGCTTTTTCAACTTGGCCAGTGTAGAAATAAGTGCAATCAATATCATACCGTTTTTCAAGTGGCCCTTTCTCAGATTCAGGCCATCGTCTGCAGTCATGAGCAGCTCACTGATCCCTCTTGACACCAAAGCCTGGGGAGAAAGTCAGTAAGAGAAATAAATGGGTTGCCCTGGGCCCATGAGTTTGCTTCTTCCTAGGGGTGGAAAAAAAACCAAAAGAACTATAGCCATGGAAATACCACTGTTCAGTTGAGACATGGAGTGGAAGGCTTCATTCCCCATGCAACCACTTTTATGCTATAAAGTTAAAACAAACATATTGTAACTATAATTCTTACTTGATACATGTCTTATTATATGTAATTTTACTATGTTAAAGTTAAAACTTTCCTCTTTTTCTTTAAACAGAAAAGGGGAGGTGATGTGGGATTCCCCTCTGTATGCTATGAATACCATTGACTAATAAAGGATTGCTTTGAGCCCATAGCAGAACAGGGCAGAAAGAGCTAGGTGGGAAAAACTAAAGGGAATGCTGGGAGAAAGAAGGCAGAGTCAGGGAGAAGCCATGGATCTGCTGCCGGAGACAGAGTGCTGAAATGTTGCTGGTAGGCCATGACCTCATGGTAATGCATAGATTACTAGAAATGGATTAAATTAAGATGTAAGAGTTAGACAATAAGAAGTTAGAGCTAATGGGCCAAGCACTGTTTTAATTAATATAGTTTCTGTGTGGTTATTTTGGTTCTGGGTGGCTGGGATGGACAAGCAGCCTCTTCATACATATACTTTTTGCTTTTTTTTGGTCAAAAATCAGGTGTTCATAGGTGTGTGAATTGATATCTGGGTCTTGATTCAGTTCCATTGGTCCTTCTGTCTGTTTTTATGCCAATACCAGACTGTTTTCAGTACTGTAGCTCTGTAGTAGAGTTTCAGGTCAGGGACTGTGATGCCTCCAGAAGTTCCTTTATTGTACAGGATTGTTTTGGCTACCCTGTTTTTTTTTGTTTTTTGTTTTTTTGCTTTTCCATATGAAATTGAGTACTGTTCTTTCAAGGTCTGAAAAGAATTTTGCTGGGCATTGCATTAAATCTGTAGGTTCTTTTGGTAAGATTGCCACTTTTACTATGTGAATTCTACCTACCCAAGAGCACGGGCAATCTTTTCATTTTCTGGTGTCTTCTTCAATTTCTTTCTTCAGAGATTTTAAGTTCTTGTCATACAGATCTTCCACTTGTTTGGTTATAGTTACTTCAAGATATTTTATGCTGTTTGTGGTTATTGTGAAGAGTGATATTTCTCTGATTTCTTTCACAGCCAATTTTATCATCTGTGTAAAGGAGAGCTACTGATTTTTTTTTTTAGTTAATCTTGTATCCTGATGCATTACTAAAGGTGTTTATGAGTTCTAGAAGTTCCTTGGTAGACTTCTCGGTTTGCTTATATAAACTACCATATCAGCAAA
>NW_026067994.1:5113261-5193439 GCF_014885135.2 Alexandromys fortis
CACACACACACACACACAAAATTATGGACGAGAGCATTGGAAGAGAATGGAGTTGACAAAATCACTTAGAGAGAAGAATTCAAGAATTGCTCTATTGCTTTTCATAATCTTGGTCCCTATGCATCCATTCTCTCCTCTTTGCATGTTGATCCCATGTACACATGCTAAGCAAGTGCTCTACCCTGACATTTACTCCCTCCCACCCGACTCCCAACCCTGCTTTTATTCTCTGGACTCGTTTGTTCCTAGAACAGCCAGGGCTGGGTCCATGGCAGTACGACTGCTCTGAAACCCCTCCATTCTGTGTGGTTCAGTCAGGGACTCTTGTCAGAATTGGAGACAACTTACTTGTGCCCCAACTGTTCCCTGTGCTAGGCCACTCAACATTTGAAAGGGAGGAGTAACGCTCTGGTCATAACAGCTGCTGTGCACCAAGGTTGGGCCCTACGTCCTAACTCAGTTTTGACCACAAGTTCTTACCACCAGGAATTGGAAGGATGACGTATAGAAAGACCTGTGCTTTTTCAACTTGGCCAGTGTAGAAATAAGTGCAATCAATATCATACCGTTTTTCAAGTGGCCCTTTCTCAGATTCAGGCCATCGTCTGCAGTCATGAGCAGCTCACTGATCCCTCTTGACACCAAAGCCTGGGGAGAAAGTCAGTAAGAGAAATAAATGGGTTGCCCTGGGCCCATGAGTTTGCTTCTTCCTAGGGGTGGAAAAAAAACCAAAAGAACTATAGCCATGGAAATACCACCATTCAGTTGAGACATGGAGTGGAAGGCTTCATTCCCCATGCAACCACTTTTATGCTATAAAGTTAAAACAAACATATTGTAACTATAATTCTTACTTGATACATGTCTTATTATATGTAATTTTACTATGTTAAAGTTAAAACTTTCCTCTTTTTCTTTAAACAGAAAAGGGGAGGTGATGTGGGATTCCCCTCTGCCTTCTTTCTCCCAGCATTCCCTTTAGTTTTTCCCACCTAGCTCTTTCTGCCCTGTTCTGCTATGGGCTCAAAGCAATCCTTTATTAGTCATACATTGACAGATTTTTGTATGTTGAACCAGCCCTAAATCTCTGGGGTGGAGCCAACTTGATCATGGTGAATGATTTTCCTGATGTATTCTTGGATTTGATTTGCCAGTATTTTATTGAGTATTTTTTGCATCAATGTTCATGAGTGAGATTGGTCTGTAATTATCTTTCTTAGTAATGTTTTTGTGTGAGTTGTGTACCAGGGTAATTGTAGCCTCATAAAAAGAGAGTTTGGCAATGTTCCTTCTGTTTCTCCTGTGTGGGGCAATTTGAAGAGTATTGGTATTAGTTCTTCTTTGAAATCTTGTAGAATTCTGAGCTGAAACCATCTGGTCCTGGATATATATTTTTTTTGTTGGGAGACTTTTGATGACTACTTTTCTTTCTTTAGCAGTTATAGGTCTATTCAATTTGCTTATGGTCTTGATTTAATTTTTGTAAGTGTTATTTATGCGTAAAATTGTCAGTTTTCTTTAAGTTTTCCATTTTGGTGGAGCACAGGTTTTTGAAATAGGACCTGATGATTCTTTGGATTTCCTCCATGTCTGTTATTATGTCCCCCTTTTCATTTTTGATTTTGTTAATTTGGATATTCTCTCTGTGCCTTTGGTTAGTTTGGGTAAAGGTTTGTCTATTTTCCTGTTTTTTTTTTTTTTTTAAAGAACCAACTCTTTGTCTCATTGATTCTTTGTATTGTTTTCTTTGTTTCTATTTTGTTGATTTCAGCTCTCAATTTGATTAATTCCTGTTGTTTAGTCCTCCTCAGTGAGTTTGCTTCTTTTTGTTCTAGAGTTTTCAAAAGTTCTGTTTACTCACTCCTGTAGGATTTTTTTCCAGCTTCTTTATGTAGGCATTAGTGCTATGAACTTTCATCTGAACACTGCTTTCATTGTGTCCCATAAATTTGTGTATGTGTTGGTCATTTTCATTGAATTCTAGTAAACCTTTAATTTCACACTTGACCCATTGATGATTCAGGTGAGCATTGTTTAATTTTCATGTGTTTGTAGACTTTCTGGAATTAGTGTTGCTGTTAAATTCTAATTTTAAACCATGGTGACCTGATAAGAAATACGAGGTTATTCCAATTTTTTTTGGTATCTGTTGTGGTTTGCTTTGTTACCTAGTATGTTGGTCAATTTTTAGAAGGTTCCATGAGCTGCTGAGCAGAAGGTATATTTTTTTATGTTTGGGTTAAATGTTCTATAGATGTCTGTTAAGTTCATTTGCGTCATAACATCTGTTAGTTCTCTTATTTCTCTGTTAATTTTCTGTCTGACAATCCTGGCCAGTGGTGAGAGTGGGGTGTTGAATTCTCCCACTATTAGTATTTGGGGTTTAATGTATGATTTAAGCTTTAGAAGTTTGGGTTTATTTTTTAAGATGTGAGGGTGCCTTTTATTTGGAGCATAGATGTTTAGTATTGAGATTTCCTCTTGATGGATTTTTCCTGTGACTAATATGAGATGTCCTTCATTGTCTCTTTTGATTGATTTTAATTTAAAGTCTATTTTGTTAAATATTAGAATAGCTACACTAGCTTGTTTCTTAGGTTCATTTGGTTGGAATTTTTCCCCCAACCCTTTACTCTATAGTGATGTCTGTTTTTGAGGTTGAGGTGTGTTTCTTGTATGCATCAGAAGGTTGAATTCTGTTTTAATATCCAATCTGTTAGCCTGTGCCTTTTTATAGGTGAGTTGAGTTCATTAATATTAAGGAATATTAATGACCAGTTACTGTTAGCTCCTGTTATTTTAGTTTTTGTTGGTGGTGATGTTATTATGTGTGTTTTTTGGAATTTGCTGCTGTGAAATCATCTATTGTCTGTGTTTTTGTGGATGTAGCCAACTTCCTTGGGTTGGAGTTTTCCTTTAGTACTTTGTGTAGGGCTGGGTTTGTAGCTAGATTTTGGTTAAATCTGATTCTGTCATGGAATATCTTGTTTTGTCCTTCTATGGTGATTGAAAGTTTTCCTGGGTATAGTAGTCTGGTCTGGCATTCATGTTCTCTTAATGACTGCATAATGCTTGACCAGGACCTTCTGGCTTTCATTGTTTTCATTGAGAAGTCAGGTATAATTCTGATATGTTTGCCTTCATATGTTAATTGGTCTTTTTCTTTTGCAGCTCTTAATAATCTTTCTGTATTCTGTATGTTTAGTGTTTTGATTTTTATGTGGCAAGGGAATTTCTATTTTATCCAGTCTATTAACGGTGTCCCATATATCCTGGATATTTTGTGCTTAGCTTTTGTTAGATTTAATGTTTTCTTTGGCCAATGAATCTATTTTCTCTATTGTATTTTCAGTACTTGAGATTCTCTCTTCTATCTCTTGTATTCTGCTGTTTATGCTTGCACTTGTGGTTCCTGATTGCTTTCTCATAATTTCCATAATTCCCTGGGTTCATATTTTCTTTATTTTCTCTATTTTGATTTTTCAAGTATTGAATAATTTCTTTCATCTGTTTGATTGCTTTTTCTTGGTTTTCTTTAAGGGATTTCTTGATTTCTTCCATTTTTTTTGTTTTTTGTTTTTTTTGAGACAGGGTTTCTCTGTTAGCTTTGGTGCCTCTCCTGGCACTAGCTCTTGTAGACCAGGCTGGCCTTGAACTCCCAGAGATCAGCCTGTCTCTGCCTCCCGAGTGCTGGGATTAAAGGCGTGCACCACCACCGCCCAGCTTCTTCCAATTTTTTGTTTGTCTCTTCCTCCATTTCTTTGAGGGAATTTTTTATTTCCTCTTTAAGGGCCTCAAACATTCTCTAAAAGTTAATTTTTAGATCATTTTCTTTTGCTTCACCTATATTTGAGTGATCATGTCTTGCTGTTGTAGGGCACTAGTTTTTATTGGTGTCATGTTGCTCTTTGTGGTGGTGAGTGTGTTCTTAACTTGTCTACCCATGTTTTCCTCTGATTGGTGTAGATGGGGCTGTGTCTCTTGTGAGCAATCTTCGAGGTGCCAGTGGATCCAATGCTCAGATGGTTGCTCCTTGTGTTGCATTCAGGGGCATGCTTCCAGCCACCCCAGAGTTCACTTGGTGTTCCTGGGTGTAGCTCTGCAATACCGGGGGTCATCCAGGCCTGCTCCTAGGGAGGTTGCATGCTTGGGGCAGCTTCTGCTGAGGTCGCTGTCTTGTGCCTGCTCTGGCAGTGGTCACTGGCTCAGACCTGTTTCCGTAGATATCCCTGTCCTGGGCCTATTCCTGCTGAAGTCTCTTGTTTGGGCCTGGTCCAAGGTCTCTGGTTTGGACATGCTCCCTCAGAGGTTCTTACTCGTGTGGGACCTGTGGGACCTGCAGAAGTCTCTCGCTAGGGCCTGCTCCCTCAGCAGTGACTCCCTTGTGCCTTCTCCTGTGGATGTCATTGCCTCAGGTCTGCTCCTGAGGAGGTCACAGTCTCAAGCCTGCTTCTGTGGAGGTCTCTGCCCCAAGTCTGCTCTGGCTGAGATACTTGACTCAGGCTTGCTTCGGAGGAGAGTGCTGGCTCAGGCTTGTTCCCACAGATATTCCTGACTCTGGTCTGCTCCCTCAGAGGTCCCTGACTCATACCCTGTTCCATAGAGGTCTCTGACTCTGGCCTGCTCCTTTGGCGGTTGCTCCCTTGTACCTACTCTTGTGGAGGTTCTGCCTCAGCTCCCACTGACTTTTCTATCACAACTGCACAGTTGAGCAAAGTATTTCCTAAAGATTTAGTTGGAGAACCTAGACAGAGATAGAATGTAAGGGCCTGAGGTCTCAGTAAGGAAAAGAGGCAATAGCTGATCCTAGAAAATGGGATGGTGAAAATATTCAGTGTCTGGAGAAGACTGGATGCATAACAGCACCTGCTGACAAGCCTGATACTTGAATTCAATTCCTGCGACCTACGAGGTGGAAGAAGAGCCTACTTGGCTCCCTCAAGATGTCTTCTGACCACCACATGCACATGGCGGGACATATATCCTGACACATATAAAGAAACATTAACTTTTACAATTTAAAACCTTTTGTAATTTATTTTTTAAAAACTGGGTGAATGACTTTGTTGGTGGAGTGCTTGTGTATCATGCAAAAAGCCTTGAACTGCAGCCTCAGCAGCACATAGACTAGATGTGATGATAACCATTTCCTATCCAAGCACTTGGGAGGTGGAGGCAGGGGGATCAAAGATTCAAAGTCATCCTGACAGCAGGAGGGCATGGGACCACAAAGCCAGAAGTGGAACAAACGCAAGGCAACAATGCTCCAGAGCTAGGCCAGATGTATTGGCAATGAGTGTCAACAGGCTAATTCCCATTCACAAGGCCTGCGTGCTGGTGGTTGGAAGGGTGATTGTTCACGCTCAAACTGGCAGGATCTGGAATCACTGGAGGGATGGGCTTTTAAGCCTATGCAGGATTGTCTCAATTACATTAACTGAACTAGGAAGATCCATCTGAATTGTGAGCAGGATCATTCTCGCTCTGGAGATCCTGGGCTCCATAAAATGCAGAAAGCAGGCTAAGCACTAGCGAGCAACCATGTCTCTCTCTCCCTCTGCTGCCTGGCAATAGAAGTAATGCGAGCCGCTGTTCCAAGCTCAGCTGATTTCACTTTTCCCCAGCTGGCTGGACTGGCCATTGAAGCCTGAGTTTAAATTCATCAGAATATTTTACCACAGCCACATAAAAGGAAAGTCAGACAGTGGTGTTTTGAGACAGGGTCTCATGTCACACAGGCTGACCTCCAACTCACTATGTAGCTGAGGGTGATCTTGAACTGTCGACCCTCTGACATTCACCACTCCCAGCGCAACAGCAAATCTAACTGTGCAACTTATGTACTGTTTATTCGTATCCTAAGAAATGGTTACATCTGAAAGTAAAAGAATGGAGAAGCACATGTTAAATGTCACTCAGAAGGAAGCTGAGAGTCCTAGAGAGTGAAGCTGTCCTAGTGTGGGTCTCTGCAATCTGTCAGAGCCATCCGTGTTATTGCCAGGCCATTGACTAGAATATAACCAAAGATCAAACATAAAACTGGACCCTATCCATCCGCACAGTTCACAGTTCCAGGCAAGCTACAGGCATCCGGGATGTGTTTGTGCCACAATATAACAAACCACAGAAACAGAGCACTTACCGTTTTGACATATGCCATATACTTCTTATCCATATTGTAGGAGCCATATTCATTCTCAATTTGCACAGCGATGATAGGGCCTCCTTTTGTATACTGAGGGTCAAAGGAGGGAAGAATAGAAGAATGAGATATTGATGGGATTAAATAAGACTGGATTTTCTGAATTCTAGGCACACACACAATAACAGCGCACCCAACTCCAGACTGTACCTCAGTGTTGGTCATTTCTTTCATTCACCATCAGTGCCTCTATGTGAGAAGTCAAATGCTTCCAAAATAGTTCCTTTAAAAGTATCCCCTGAAAAACCACCATTTCTGCATACTTTAATATGTTCATTGTGAGGGCTCAAACTTCCAGAGACACCCTCCCCATCACCCAAGAGTTTCACATTAGGGACACTGCTTTTGGCACCGTCATCTTCATTTAAGATGCTTTAAGGTCCTACGTGAAGATTAACTTGCATGGACCACCAGCCTCTCTATTGATTCCATCTTGTCCTTTTCACTTTCATAGCCAAACTTAAACTATTTCCTCAAACTTCCTTCAGGAACATGTAGGCTAACCAGAAGGTGTCTCACATGTGGGGAGAAAGACACTCTAAGGAATTCAACTCCATGACAATGTTAGCGACATGGGAGTGTCCAGGATTCTGTACTCCTTTGACTGAAGTGTTTGCACACCCAAATCTGACCATAATGACTGAGGAGATACTCAAGACAGCCAGAGTTGAAATGGGAAGATAGTGAGCAAGCATCTATCCTAAGCAAGCAAGCATCATCCCTAAGTTATTTAGCAGGGAAGTAAAAAGGACACCAAGATTAAAGGTGTGCTTTAATTTTCTAAAGTGCATACTCTTAGCTGACAAACATGGAAAGACTTTCAAAAGCAGCTTCTTCTCTTTTGTCTTAGGCTCTTTATCTTTCTGATGAAGAATAGAGCAGAAAAGAAGAAAGATTCAGAAGCTGTCAGGACCCAGAATGACCTGAGGCAGAAGAGCTGGAATGTGATAAATTTGATTGAAACATTCTAGAGAGGAATGCTCAGTAGTATGGGTGTACTGACCCATGAGGCTGCAGGGGGTGTTCCAAGAGCTCTCAACATCACCTGGACAAAACTCATCCCTGGATGAGGCAAAACTCACTTAGGGATTCCAGGTTGAAGTTTCAAGGCTGCAGTATTCTAACTTAGGAAGGGTGAGCACAAACGGCTGTCTTCTGTTCAGTTCTGTTCTGGAAACAGGTTCTCACTATGGAGCCCTGACTGGCTTGGAATTCCCTATGTAGATGGTTTGTCCTTGACCTCACAGAGATCTGCCTGACTCTGTCTCCTAAGTGTTGAGATTAAACATGTACACCACCATACCCAGCTTGTTTTTTTTTTTTAATTTTTGAGGCAGGGTCTCTTGTCTCAAACTCCTTATGACCAGGAAGACAATCTTGAACTTCTGGCCCTATTGCCTTTACCCCATAACTTCTGGGATTGCAAACTTGGAAAACCACACTGGTTTATGAGATGCTGAGGATTGAACTCAGGGCTTTTGTGGAAGGCAGGCACTCTACCAAAACCTGAGATTCTATTTGTATGCTGTCCATATAATAGCAACCAGTTGCTTGTAGTTATTGGTACAGTGAAGAAGAAGTATGTGCCCTGGAAACTTAAGTTCTAATTGTACTTTGTTTACATTAATTTAGGTAGCTACATGTGTCTATGGACACCATGTCTCTGAAAAAGGCCATCTTGCCTATCTCTCAAATGTGCACTGGCTTGTGTAGTTGGTCACTTATGAGTTTTAATAGCTTTCTGGAGCAATGATAGTCTATTCCCCCAAAAAGTTCAACCATGTGAAACATTCATCTAAACAAACGCATGTTTTGGCATTGCCTCCATTTAATATATACTAATCTAAAATAATTACTGTGAGGATAAAATAAGTTTGGTAAGTACTGATTTTGTGATGGTTTGAATGGAAATGGCCCCCATAGGTCCATAGGGAGTGGCACTATTAGGAGGTGTGGCCTTGATGGAATAGGTGTGACTTTTTTGCAAGAGGTGTGTCACTAGGAGAGTGGGCATTGAGGTCTCAGAAGCTCAAGCCTGGCCAATGTGTCACTGTCACTTCCTGATGCCTGCAGATCAAGATGCAGAACTCTCAGCTACCTCTCCAGTACCATATCTGCCTTCATGCTGCCAGGCTTCCTGCCATGATGATAACGAACTAAACCTCTCAACTGTAAGCCAGTCTTGATTAAACTTTTCCTTTCTAAAAGTTGCTGTGCTCATGTTATCTCTTCACAGCCACAGAAATCCTAACTGAGACCAAAGTAATTAAAATTTATCACTCTCTACTCATTTTCTACATGGAATAGACATTCTTCAGCCTAATGTGCAGTTCTGTCTCAACTGAAGCCAACCTAAATTGAAAATATTGTTTTGGGGCTGGAGAGAGGGACTAGAGGCTAAGAGTACTGGCTTCTGTTCATGGGGACCTGGGTTCAACTCCCAACACCTACACTGTGGCTCACAACTCTCTGCAACTCACTCCCAAGGGCCTCCTTGGGCAATGTACACATGTGGTGCACAGACATTCATCCAGGCTCAGACATGTGAAAATAAATAAAACCTTTTTATAAAAAAAAGATAAGAAAATATTGTTTGGTACAAAGACACTAAACACCGAGGATTGCAGCTGAGAACCCCAAATCACTAGAGGACACATTATTTTCCTTGGGAGAGCATGGCTGACCAGGATCTGTGAACCCATTACCACTGCCTAATAATGCAAGAAAACCTTACAACACTAATTGTTAGATCAGGAAAAGATCTAAGACTCAAATTCAAAAGTCAAACTCAGGGTGGCAAAGAGAGGCAGGAGAGATGGCTCAATAACTAAGAACCCTTGATGCTCTTCAGGAGGACTGGGGTTCATTTCCCAGAAACACATGGTAGCTTACGACTCTTTGTAATTACAGTTCTAGGGGATCCAACACCCTTTTCAGGTTCCTTATGCACCAAGCATGACAGTACATACATACATACATACATAGATACATACATACATATGCACACACACATATAGTTATAGGTAAGATAAAAATAAATATTGAAAAAGTCAAACTGGGAAGCCAAGATAGCCATCTTAAAGCAAAAAAAAAAAAATTACCACAAAACCTGATGACCTGAGTTCCATCTCACACAATCGATCAGTAGATAGATGATAGATAGATAGATAGATAGATAGATAGATAGATAGATAGATAGATAGAGCAGAATTTAACAGCTGGTGTGGGAAGAGAAAAGGAGAGTAATTAAATCCAGATCCTGTCCCTGCTTTGAGACAGGGTCTCAATAGGTAGCTCAGGCCGGATCCTGTCACTTCAACTGTCAAAGGCAGGAAATACAGCATGAGCCATCATGTCCTATTAGAGTCTAAAGGCAGAAGCTTCCCTAGAAAGAACCTGGAAATCCTGGCTGCAAACACACACAGTAGCCAGCATATGCTCCCTGCTTCTCAGAGCACAGAAAGGAGCAAGCAACAAGCCGCAATGAGCCAGGAAGTTAAGCTGGCAATCACTTCCCTTACCAGCAGAGACGAGGACTGGATTTTACCTGGAACATTGCTATCTTGGGAACCAGATGATTGAAATACTCATTCATCGCTCTGGTGAATCCCTTGTAAGTTGTCCGCAGCTTCATTTTGGGATCCTTGAGTAACCAGCTGTGATTGAAAAGGTGAGATTCAGACTCAGGATGGGAACCGGTGATAGGAAACACTACGGCAAAGGAGATCTAACACAGGGCCCCTGTTTGCAAGGCCATAGAGACGGTGAGATGTGGGGATGTGGTCCAGCTCCAAGAAAGAGCAGTCTCTGCCTATGAGAACATCCCCATGCCCCAAAGATGTGGGGGCTAGGGGAATTTGTAACTGTGATTCAAGACAGAGCTCACCAAAGTACAGCCCAAAAGCCAAGTCTGACCTGCTCTCTGATCATTAAATAGTTTTGTCAGCACAATTGTACCCAGTTGTTCACATACTTTTCTTCAGTTTTCAGGCTAATTACAGAGGCTGAATGTGGCTTGGAAAACCTAAAATATTTGCAATTAGGACTTTGTATCAAAATCGTACTAAATAGCACTGACTATCCTAGAAGCCTACATCATTATGCAGCCCAGGATGGCCCCAAATTTGTGACCATCCTTGCATCTCAGCTGGGATTACTATCTAGCCTTTTTCAGGAAAAAATTATCAGCCTGTATTCTAGAATGAGACAGTCATAAGGCTGTTTGGAGGTTCTTGGTTTGTGTGTGTGAGGGATGGAGAACCTGACCATCCCGGAAAATACTCAGCTAGAAAAAGGAAAACAGCACAGATAAATGGTCCTGCTACCACATGCTTAAACTTTGAAAGTGTTAATTAAGAGAAAACAGCCAGATTCAAAACCGTACCTGTAAGTACCTGCCATCAGGAAACAAAATGGTGTAAGTTTTCTAAATACATCCAGAAATAAAGCCCTGTGAATGTGCTTCCCACCCAGGGACCTTCAGACCACAACTCACCTGGGCAAGCCTCCAAGGTCCAGGTCACTGCCGATGTAGGGACCTGGGCACAGAATGACCCAGAGCCCCTCGTCTGAAGCCATGGTGACAAAAGCTCTGGAAAGAAAGCAGTCACAGTGACATTTTCCTCAAAGTAATGGCTTGGCATAGCAGCTCTCTTCCTCTTTCCTTTTTTTCTTTCTTTCTTTCTTTCCTTCCTTCCTTCCTTCCTTCCTTCCTTCCTTCCTTCCTTCCTTCCTTCCTTCCTTCCTTCTTTTCCCTTTCTCTTTCTTTCTCTTGTGGACTCAGTACCCAAATGGACAATGACTTAGACAACAGTGTTGAAGATTTAAGACAAAGGTACCCTGAATTCTCTTTCAGTATTATTTATTAGAAGAGAAAAATATGCCAGTCAGAAAGATCCCATTTAAATGAAAACAGACTTTTACTTTTGCAGGGACGTGAGGCTTACATGTTACAGCATCTAACATCACCTTGAGTGACATGAACTGCTTTTTCACGTCTCTGACTTTGCCTCTGCTGCACACAGTCCCTTCCCATTTACTTCTGAGCAACTTCTAAACTTGACTCAACTTTGTCATCACCACTGTCTTTCCTGACTTGACCCTAGCTGGTTCTGGAATAGGTTGTATTGCCTCAATATGTTGTATTGGCCTTTCTCTCTGCACTATAAACTATAGCTCAGAAGTCTGACACTATAGCTAAGAGAGCAGGTTCTTCTTGATGCATTCTGTAGGATGCCGGCTAAAACAAGATGCAGACCATACTGTAATAGTAGGCTATGGCCTGTATAAGCCATATACCAATGACTCAAGGAGGCTTCAAGTCAGGCAAAAAGTTCTTAGAGCTTTTGGCTGGCTATTAAAACAGAATTATAGGCCAAGGGTTGATGACACATACCTTTAATTCTAGGAGTAAGAAAGCAGAGGCAAGCAGTGCTCTGTGAATGTGCGACCAGCCTGATCTACATAGAGAATTCCAAGCTAGGTGGAGTTACATGGTCTAATAGACCCTTCCTCAAAACAACAACAACAACAGCAGCAACAACAACGACAAAAACAACCAAGAAGCAGGCTATACAGCCATTCCTTCACCCAGTTCCCCAAGCACATCCCTATCTGAATTTCAGAGTCAAGTAATTAAAGTATGAATACATACATGAGGTCCAAGTTTTCAGTGAAGTGAAATTGGCCCACTGTTGGCTCATGGAGGTTCCAAGGAACATGCCTGTCATGTGGAAAAAGAGGAACATAAGAAGCTCTCCCATCATGCACTTCTTCAGTACTGACTGCTCTAGTTTTATCCTAGAAGCAAGCGTCTTTCACTTGGAGAAAGTGGAATGTTTCCACACTGAAGCCCCCAGTGTGGCACCTGCATTGCAAGCATGGAGGAGCCTGAGGCAGGAGGATCATGGGTTAAAGGCCAGTTGCCTATATAGCAAGCCCTGTGTGAAAAGCAACCTTAAAAACACACAAAAACTCCAAAGCCACAGAGAAACCCTGTCTGGAAAAACCAAAAAAAAAAAAAAAAAAACACACACACACACACACACACAAACTGTTGGGTGTGGTGGTACATGCGTATAATAGCATCACTTTGGGGGCTGAATGGAGAGGCTCTCAAGTTTGAGGCCAGCCTAGGCTACATAGTGAGAGTCTGCCAAAAAACAAAACAAAAGAAAACAAAAACAAAAAATACCAGACCTGGTGACACATGTCATGTCCTTATTTCCAGATACGGGTGATAAGGCACAGGGATGCACAGTTCAATGACTAATTCTGGTAGAGAGTTCAAGGGTAACATCAGCAATTTAGCAAGACCCCGTCTCAAAATGAAAAGTAAAAAGGGCTGTGCACCTAGTTCAGTGGAGTGTGTGTGTGAGAGAGAGAGAGAGAGAGAGAGAGAGAGAGAGAGAGAGAGAGAGAGAGAGAGAGAGAGAGAGAGAGTAATGGAAGATATTCTGAGTATAATAAAGAAAAAGAAATAAAATATCCTCTCACAAAACTCCCTCCAACCCCCTAAAAAAGAAAGTTATAATGAATGAAGCTATTGAAAAGTATAATAGGATAAAAAAGAAGATTGAATAAATAGTGCTTTAATGGAATGTGAGAACTGGTCAAGGATCTAACATACAGGTCATTGGAGCCCTACAGCAAGGAATGTAGTGGAAAAAAGTCAAACTTCTCTGCCAGGCAGTGGTGGTGCACTCCTTTAATCCAAGCACATGGGAAGCAGAGGCAGGGTAATCTCTGAGTTTGAGGCTAGCCTGGTCTACAAGAGCTAGTTCTGGGACAGGCCCCAAAGCTACAGAAAAACCCTCTCAAAAACCAAACCAAACCAAACCAAAACAAAACAAAACAAAACAAAACAAACAAACTTCTCCAAATTTGATTTAAAAAAATCAAAACAACTATATATAGAATCTGCCTCAAGAATCTCAACAGAGGAGATGGCTCAGTGGTTAAGTACTTGTTGCTCTTGCAGAGGACCCAGGTTTGACTCCCAGTATCCTCAACTATCCATAACCTCAGTTCCTGGAGTCCTCTTCCGACCTCCGCAGGTCTGTTTACTGCAGATCCAGTTCTGGTAGACAACTTCTCATGCTGTTCTGTGGGTTACTTTAACATCTTTTTGTCATATGCATTCTATTTCTTTTTATCTACAATATTTCACATATATACACGCATTTTATATAAATGCATATGTAATATTATATACTGAATATATATTATATATGTATATATACACAAGATAAAAGATAAGCAAGATGTATACACAAGATTATATATATGATAAAAACATATTATATATCTATATGATAAACACATTGTAGTGTGATTATCCTTAGAATTCCATGTGGTTTTTTTTTAAATGAAAAAAAGCAGTATATGTAGCCATGTGGGTGAGTCTCCAAAACAATCTTTCAGTTTTGTTCTTGAGTTTTGTTCTGTGGCAGGGTCTCACTATATATCCCAGACTGACCTTATGCTTGTGATACTCCTGATCGACCTCCTATGTGTTAGGCTCACAGGTGTGTATTGCTGCTCTTAGCCCTTGTTTTGGGGTTTAGACTCTGCCTGCTTTTGAACTGGAACTTTCTCCATCAGACATCTTGCTCGTAAGCCTAAAGACTTCAAAGCAAGTTCACTCTCTTCTGTCTAGAGTTTCCAACCTCCTAACTGCAGCCATGAAGAGTTCCCATCCCCCACAACTTTGTGAGCAATTCATTATAACCACCCTTTACCTGCTGTGGTGGTTTGAAAGAAATATGGCACCCAAAGGGAATATCACTATTGGAAGGTGTGCCCTTGTTGGAAGAAGTTTGTCACCGTGGGGGTGGGCTGTGAGGTCTTTTTCTCAGGTTTCCCTGAGTGGGACAGTCAGTGACTTCCTGTTCCCTGCAAGATGACGCACTCTCAGCTTTAGCACCATGTCGGCCTGCACACAGCCATGCTCCCTGACATGATGTTAATGGACTGAATCTCTCAAACAGTAACAAGCCAGTAAGCAGCTCTCCTCCATGGCCTCTGCATCAGCTCTTGCTTCCAGATTCCTGCCCTCTTTGACTTCCTATCCTGACTTCCTTGAGTAATGAACAGCAATGCTGAAATGTAAGCCTAATAAACCCTTTCGTCCCCAACTTGCTTTTTGGTCATGGTGTTTCATCACAGCCATAGAAACCTAAGACACCTGCTGATTGTGCTTCCCAGGAGAAACTTGACTACCACAGAGGATTCTGAGAACACAGCCTAGCAGGAGCTGGTCCTCACAAAGAGAAGCCTTTGCTGGAGCCCACATTGCTTAAGAAAACTCAAACTTCACCTCACAAGCTTAGATTCAGTGCAGATAATCTTAGTGGTTTAAAAACGCTGAGATAGGGAAAGGCTTGTGGGGTGTGGTCCCCACATTTTAATGATGTTTACCTCCTGGAGCATAAATTCTCACTGTAGAGAGTTGAGGAATGTTCCCTTCTGCTCCTTCTGTGGAGGGAGACAGTGACCATTTGACAGGCACACAGAAGATTTTCTCAGCAAAGGCTCTAAGGAGACCATTTCCCTGAATCGTAGCCAGCGTGAAAGAAGTCTGCTTCCAGTCTCCTCTCTACTTGACAAATCTGTTTCATGGTAGCAAATAGGTACCCCAAGACATCCATGATATACTGCACACCTTTCTGGTTAGTTGCTATTTCGGTGGTGGTTTTTGATTGTTGATTGATTGGTTGTGTTTGTTGTTTTGTTTTCTTGACAAATATTATGCAGCCTAGGCTAGTTTCCATTTTCTATGTAACTGGAACTGGTCTTAAACAATTCTCCTGGCTCCTTTTCCTAAATATAGATTCTAGGCCTATTCCACAAGCTTGATATGATGACTAATCTTTTTTTTTTAAAGATTTATTTATTATGTATGTAGTGTTCTGCCTGAATGTATGAGTGTACACCAGAAGAGGGTACCAGATCCCATTATAGATGATTGTGAGCCATCATGTGGTTGCTGGGAATTGAAATAAGGCCCTCTGGAAGAGCAGCCAGTGCTCTTAACCTCTGAGCCATCTCTCAAGATCATGATGACTAATCTTGGTTGTTTCAGTTAGGGTTTCTATTGCTGTAAAGATACACCATGATACAGCAACTCTTATAAAAGAAAACATATAATTGGGGTCTGGCTTACAGTTTAGAGGTTTATTTAGTCCATTATCATCAAGGTGGGAACCATGCAGGCAGGTAGACATGGTGCTGGAGAGGTAGTAGCTGAGAGTTATATATCTTGCACAGGTAATAGGAAGTCGTCTTAGACACTGGGTGTGGCTTAAACATATATGAGACCTCAAAACCGGCTTCCACGGTGACACGCTTCCTCCAACAAGACCACACTTGCTTATAGTGACACTCCCTTTGAGGGCCATTTTTTTAACCACTAATGATGATTAAATCTGGAATTAACTAAAACTCAAGCATCTACCATGCTTGTGAGGGATTCTCTTAAATGGATCATTTGAGGTGGGAAGAGATGCCTCAAATGTAGATCATCTGAGGACAAAAGACTCACTCTAAAATTTGGACGGCCCACGAAAGATGACATGGAAGAAGGAAGCATTTGATTTTTGCCTGCTTTCCCTCTCTATTGCTGGCAAGTTTATCTTTGATGGTATTAGAACCAGTTTCTATGGGATTCCAATGCAGACTGAAGAGAACTTTGCAACTCTTGAGAACTTTCGTGGGACTCGAGCACCAGATTGGGGCTGCGAAGGCACCCAGTTTCATGGACTGAACAATTCTCAGATCCTTGGCCTTTCCACCAGGACACATCCTACTCAGACTACAGTAAACCACTCTATTAATCCCGTATGTATGTATTATGTATGTATGTATGTATGTATGTATGTATGTATGTATGTATACTGTCCCTTTAGGAAACCCTAACTAATAATTATCCTTCTTACTACTAATCTAAAAATGACTGTTCAAATGAAGTCTCAGGATTCATTTGAGCAAATTCTTCAACAAGAACCAGGAACAGCAACTCACGTGGTAAGGGTGTTGAAGCCACCAACTTTCATCTTCCTCAAGCTGAGCCTCCAGTTCTGCCTCGGTATCCGGAAGTAGTCCATAGTGCCAGATAGGATCCGGAATGGGGAACCTTCCAGTGTGAACTGTGATCCCTCAACTTTCAGACCTACCTTTCGAATCCGCAGCAACAAGGGGGTCAAGTGAGTTTGATTAAGCCTGCAAGGACAAGAAGGTGTTCAAATCTAGAGCACAGGTTGCTGAGCCAAAAGGCCCAGGAAAGCTGGAGTTCAAAGTCAGTCTGGGATATAAAGCCTGCTCTGTTTCCAAAGAAAGAGCAGCGAGGAGAGGAAAGCAAGGAGAGGGAGGGAGGAAAAGGAAGAGAAAGGAGCTACGATTGTGGCTCAATGTGGAAAGTGCTTACAGATTCCCAGCATCCAGGTAAAGGCCACGCATGTCAAACGTAACAGTGCATGTGTCTAATCCCAGCACCCTTCTATGGGAATGGGAGGCAGAGAGAGGAGAATCTATGGAAGCGGTAGACAACAAGGGAGCCCCTGTCTCCAACGAGGTAGAAATCAATGACTGACATCTGAAGATGTCCTCTGACCTCCACACATGCACCATGTCACATGCACACAATCATGCACATATCCATCATATGCTTGTGTGCACATTCGCACACACAAGAGTTTTAAAAAGCTTTTTCCTTGGGGACTCTAGGTATACCTTACATGGGACCTCTACAGTGGTATGAAATATACTTACCTGGGTAACTGCTTATCCCTGGACGGAGCTATCACGGACAAGGCAGAAAACAGACACAGAATACACTCAGGTCTCCCCAGGAAGGTCCACATGCTAAATGGGACAGAATAGGGAGGTGAGAAATAGGGGTTGAGAAGAGACTCAGCTAGGGGCTGAAGGAGGCCTTCCTTGAAGAAGGGAGAGGGTGGTCTACTGCAAAGACAAAATTTGTTCCTGGGCTTTTGCATCAGCTGGAATCCGGACAGCATCTTGAAGCCAAGGCTGCTGGCTGGAAGAAGAAAACAATAGCAATTGCTGCCCATATAGTTGGGTTCTCGGGCACCATATACATTTTGATGCTGGTCAAGGTCCAGTCAAGTACTGTTTTTACTACAGTGGAGCATAACCCTGAGACCTCCTACAGCTGCCCAGCTGCTGAGAAATGGACCCCAGTGCTATCCTGCATAGCAGAGCAGGAATTTCTTCACAGGGCAGATCAATTCTTTGTCTCCAACTCCATCTTTCATTTATTTGTTACTGTTGGAGCTCAACCCAGATTGCCAGAGCTGTTGGGTTTCCAGAATACAAATCTTATTGTCTTTAGGGCCTGTTGATGTCTTTTTGGTGCCCATTCTGGGAAATGCATCAAAACCTCATGACTTCAGGCTAGACAGAACTCACTCAGTAGAGTCTGCATGTCACTGTTCCAGGGTGTGGGTGACACCTGAGCCTACGGTGGTGCTTGACCCTACAAAGTTTTCTAATTAAAATGGTTGATGTTCCATTTTGTTTAGTTTAAAAATAATTTAATTAACACAAACTTATTATATGCCTATTATTAAATCAATGAAAAATGATGTTTCAAATGCATCATCCTTTTATTCTCTCTCTCTCTCTCCCACACACATACACGTCTTCTCAACCTGGAGTAATCACTCCTCCGTATTGAAATCACCACCACCACCACTAACATCAGTATTTCTGCATAAATGCTAAATTGTTAGCATTAGTAAAAACATCTACATCTAGGCAGAGCGGGGAATGGGTAAAAGTTTGGAAAGTCACAGGAAAATTTAAAAACAACCAAGCTTTAAATGAAGCAAAGACAGTGAGGAAGTGCTGTCCGGACACAGGGCAGCTTTGGGAGCTAGGAAAGCATAGAGGACGCTCTGGCAAGCCTTCCAGGGAGAAGAGCAGGCATGAAGCAAAACTTCAAGGGAACCTGAAGGAGAGCCCCAAGGGGAGTCCTCAGCCAGTCTCTGCAGAAACCCCCAGCAGAGGCAGGCAGCTGTTGAAGCAGGGTATGCCAGAGTCCACGGTGCAGAGAGGACAGCCCAAAGAATATGCATCTGGGGACAACTTGGCAGTTCATCAGGCCAAACCAGGCTTTGCCCTTAGCTGTTCCAGAGACCACTGGCACCAAGTTATGTTCCCAGAGCCTGGCACCATCGCACAGCCTTGTCCAGGTCGGGCTCTATACTGCCATGGTGGCTCTGCCCGCACCGGTGGCCACAAGCCAGTACCAGAAGGCCTGACTGGCACATGCCAAGTGCTTGCCACACACGCCCTCCCTTGGACACCAGCAGTGCATCAAGGGCCTCTAGGAGATGCCGGTACCTTACTGGAATGGTATCTTCTCGAAGCCAGTCACTGTCAGCCAGCAGCCACAGCACTGCACCGCGAGCCTCTCCTGACCACTGTGGTCTGCAGCTTCCTGTCCCCACGTGGGGCAGGCTGAGCTCAGGTGCCCAGACACTTGTGGTCTTTCCCTTCTCTCAGACTGTGGGTGTAGGACATCGTGGGAGAAAGGACACTCTGTTTCATATTCTGTCAGCAAAATTAATCATTCTTCCAGCTCCAAAGAAAGTGAAAATTCCTCATTACCTGCAAAAGAGCAGGGCAACCTGTGGGCTCAAGCCACCAGCAGGCTAACTTCCCCCAGAGTTGGCCAGTGCTCCCGTTACTGACTTCTCCTGGGTCAGACTGTATTTTCCAGGTCTTCTCCTTGCTCGCTAACTGTGGCTCGTGTTACACTTTCCTTTGGTTTTTGCCACTCAACAGTTGCAGTCTGACGCTGGATGAAGCGCTGAGATTAATGATCCTCCCTCCCCCCCAATTGATTTCCTTTACTGAAGACTTGCACTTATTAAAGAAGAAATCTCTTCTCTACTTGTGGTTTGCAGACCATTGTCTTTCCCCTGTGCTTTCCCTGGAATGTGTCAGCATAGATTCTCTTTGGAAATCCAGTCAGCTAATGGAGTTTACCTTTTCTGTCACCTTCTTCATTTACACTATGATTCTCCCCCTATCCCCGGGCAGGGTTTCACTGTGCAGCTCAGGCTGTCCTGGAACTTGCTATGTAGACCAGGATAGCCTCAAACTCACAGAGATCTGCCTCTGCTTCCCAAGTACTGGGATTAAAGGCATGTGCAGGATCACCCATTTACCACTAAGATTTTAGCTCATGATTTTCCCATAAATTCTCCCTTACTTGTCATCACCCATAACATTTATGTTCTCTACTTCCACTTTTACTGGTAATTCCACCTTTTTAAAATCTAACTGAGGTGGGCAACTGTAGGGATAAGCCCTCCCCTTGGGGGCGGGCTGCCCTCGGGCGTAAGTTTACTGATAAATAGGGCGTGCAGATGCTGAGCGTCCCTTCCTGTCTCCGCAGGCTACTCTGCTGGAACCTTGGTTTCGTGAGTCTGGTTTTGTTATTTAACTTGTTCAAATACCTAGTATCATTGGTGCTCATTAATCCAACCGCGGCAGGTAACAATGGCCCGTGCTCTCCTGTCACAGTCTGGACTCACACAGATGGGGACAAGATACACAAAGAGCCTGTCTCGGGCTCTTTCAGGAGATTGTCTCCCTCTGTTACCTGCTGCTATCCTTGGTGTTTCCTCACCCATGACAACCTTTTTAAGTCAGGTGCCTTCTTACACTGCTTCTGCATCGTAGAACTCTGCCTCACCAGCCCCAGACTGCCCAGAGCCAAGACACTTGGTCCTAACACTTCCCAGACACAGTAGGTTTTATCATCAACTCTTCCAAACTGGCTGTCACCATCCTTTGAGTTTCCAGTTTTCTCTCATTTATTTCATTGACAACACTCATTTTGTAATATTAAATAATCCACGTGACTTTTCATCGTTGCTGTATCATTGCCATTGCCTGAGTTTTTAAATGTAGCCCTGGCTAGCCTCCAAGTTCTGGGTTCAAAAACCTGTGCCAGTGTATATTGCTTTGTATTACTCTTACATGATTATTTACATTGGCAAACTGACTGGCAGACACTACTAGAATTACAAAGACTTCTACATAAGAATGTCATTGCACCAGACGTCAGGCATGCCTATAACCCAACACGTAGGAGGCTGGAAGCAGAGGTACATGTGAGTTCAAGACCAGTCTGAGCTCCATAGTGAGCTCAAGGCCTGCCTGGGTTACACAGTGAGAGCCAGTCTCAAGAATCCCAAAATAAATAAACAATAAAATACTGCTGAAAGGTGAATAAATATTTAAAGCTGAGATGTCAGCTGCATTGAATTTACATTTACATACTTACTATTGGGCACTTGCATTTTCTAGTTAGCGTTTTTTACATTTTTTTCAGTATCCCCAGTTCCCCCTTGACTTTCCCTCTTTCCTTCAGTTAGTCATTACAACATCTGTATTGTATACCCGTTGATGTTCTGCTGCTGCTCATATGGCTATCTTTAGTATTTACATGGTAATATTTGTTTTAGATTCTTGTATGGTCTAGTCACTCATATGTCAAGAGGTTCTCCAGATACCTAGTCCCCTATAGCCCATTTCCTTCTAATACTTCTATAACTTTTCATTTGAATCTTTGGTCTTTAAAGAGTGAATTTAAATATAAGTGATCAAAGTGGGTAAATTTGACTTTTTTAGCTACAAATTATGAGCAGATTACTCTAAAATTTGATTCTTTTCTCATTTTGAAAAAATTATGTATTATACACTTGTATACTAAATTAACAACTCTATTTGCTTCTGGATTAGTTTATTTCATTGCTCTTTGTATGCTGGATCAGTTACATACTAAGAGTCTAGCGCTTGCCAGACACAGTTTCAAATGTTTCGTATGTCCATTCATGTATCATCAAAATAACGCTGGTGCTTGGTGCTCTTAGCGAAGTTTAAGATAAGCCTCCTATTTTAAGCTCTGTTAAGAATGCTGGTAATGCAACAGTGTGGGGGAAAGCCAACAAAAATCTGTCCTTGTGGAGCTTACATTCTAGCACAGCAAAACACAACAGAGAGGAACAACACTAATATTTATACTGTGTTACCAGGTAATGGGTATGTTGGGGAAAGACAAAGCAGAAAGTGTGGGAAGAGTGGAGAGGTGAAGAGAAGAGAAGAATGATGCCAAAATCAGACAGTGTTTTAGGCAGGGGGTGTCAAGTAGGGTCTCCCACAAGGGTGATGATATTGTTGTACCCAAGTCGCGACCCCCAGAGAGACCACTGGGATCCAGTCAAGTCCAGAATGCCAAAGCAAGGTTTATTCAGTGCACATGTGCTAGTCAGCCAGGCTGGGGACTTGTCCACTACTCACGACGCAGTACAGTGGGGAAGAGAGCCCCTCATCATTTGGGGTTGACATTATATAGGCAAAAACCGCAAGCCAGGTTCATTCTGGGTCAAGGGAGTTGGTCTTGTATAACAGCAGGTGTGTCTTATCTCTAACATGCCCCCTCCCCAAAGTGGTTATGTCTAGCAGGCCCCCTCTCCAAAGTAGTTATGCCTAGCAGGCCCCCTCCCCAAAGCCCTCCCCAAAGCGGTTGATTTTCCTGCTCCCTGATAGCCCACAGAGGTAGGTGTTAACAGGTGGCCTGCTGCCAGGAACACTTTGTGGTCTGAGCTATGAGCTCAGTGTCCTAGTTAGACATCCTGTTTTCAACTAGTCCTAGATGCCTTGCATTTGATCCCAGTGCCCTAACCAGCTCCTAAGCAAGCACAGAGTTCCTTAAAAATTTTCCATGTCCTTACAATATGTGAGCAACTTAAGTAAAAAGTGAGTTGTCTTAATGCATAATGTAAAACCATCTTAGACAGGACTGCAAGAACAAAGGCGCCGTGGCAAGAACACTTTGATGAGCTGGAGAAAGCCATAGAGGCACGAGGAACTTAGGAAACTGGAGGCTGATGGATCAGAGAGGCTAATGCACAGCCTAAATCTGTGGCATCGGGAGATCACAGGAAGGGCTTTAGTTTTTGCTCTAGGCTGGGAAGGCGTTGGGGTGTTTGATCCAATGAATGACATGATCTGAGTTGCATATTAACATAATCTAAAATGCCAGGGTCAAAATGAAATGATGTGGGTGTGTCTGTATGCTGTGAATGTGTTTTATTACCATTGGTTAATAATGAATCTGATTTGGGCAATAACCAGGCAGAACAGAGCCAGGCAGGAAATCCAAGCAGAGATAAAGGGAAAAGAAAGGCAGAATCAGGGAGACATCAGCAGCTACCAGAGAAGCAAGATGTGAGGTAATGCTATGGCCACGTGGCAATGCATAGATTAATAGAAATGGGTTAATTTAAGTTGTAAGAGCTAAGTAATAATCAGCCTGAGCTGATAGGCCCAATAGTTTGTAATTAATATTGAGCCTCTGAGTGGTTATTTGGGAACTGGCAGATGGGAGAGAAACTTCTAGTTACAGATGCCGTGGGATGTTCTTCTGTGTGCTGTGAAGCTGTGAATGTATTTTATTACTGGTTAATAAAGAAGCTGATTTGGCCAATAGAATAGAATCAGGCTGGAAATCCAACATAAAAATAAAGGGGAAAAGGAGGCAGAGTCTGGGAGCAGCCACTGGAGGAGTAAGATGCCAGAGCAATGCCTGTAATTCATTGGGTATGTGGCGATACACAGATTACCAGAAATGGGTTAATTTATTTGTAGAGCTTGCCAGTAAGAAGCCTGAACTAAGAGGCCAAACTGTTTGTAATTAATAGTAAGCCCCAGAGTGTTTATTTGGGAACTGGTAGGAGAGAAAGCTCTAGTTACAATGAGGTGAGAAGACATAATGGATTAGACCAGTCCTAAAGAGGTAAAGCCACCATGACTTACTAATTGGCTGGATGTCATTGTGACGTTAAAGGGTGACTCCAAGGTATTTTCTCCTGGAAAAAGTGGGAAAATTGAGTTGTCATTGATTAATAGAAATGAAAACAGGAACTTAGGTTTTTTTTTCCCAAATAACACTAAACTTTATTAAATAAAAACTTCATGAACACAAATGTAAGATTTACAGTTAACAGAAGAATTAAATTAAAACTACAATTAATTAATTAATTTAATTTAATTTTACATCCTGGCAACAGTTTTTCCTTCCTCTTCTCCGAGTCTCTCCTTATTCAGCCCCTCTCTGTTCCCACCCCCAATTCACTCCTCCATTTCTGCTTAAGAAAGGGCAGATCTCCCATGGGTATCAACGAAACATGGCCTATCACGTTGCAGTAAGACTAAACATCTCCCACATATTAAGACTGGGAAAGTTGACCCAGGGTGACAAGTAGCCTTCCAAAAGCCAGTGAAAGAGTCAAAGATAGCCCGTTTCCACTGTTTGGAGTTCCAGAAGACCAAGCCTACGTCAGTTCCATGCAGGCTTTCTGGTTGTCGGTTCAGTTTCTGTGAGTTCTCATGAGTTCAGGCGGTTAATTTTTGTGAGTTTTCTTGTGGTGTCCTTGACCCTCTGGCTCCCACAATCCTTTCTCCCCCTCTTCTTCAGGATTCCCTGAGCTCTACCTAATGTTTGGCTGTAGGTCTGCATCTGTTTCTATCAGTTGCTGGATGAAGCCTTTCTGATGACTATTGAGCTACATACCCATCTATGAGAATAGCAGAAGACAGAATATCATTAGGAACATTACAGATAGCCAGTAGTATTCAGTATTAAAACCTAGCATGCACTGAAACCTGGACTATAAAAAGGAGGAAAGGGGCGAGTATAGATTCCATAGCAAACTGAAGCACACAGGCACCTTCTGGATCCTTGCTGACGGAGAAAGAGAGTGCCTAGTCAGGATTAACGTAGGTTACCAACATGATTTGCTCTATGTAGGATTACAACGCAGGAAAGGAGATGCAAGCAGTCTGTTTCACAAAGCAACAGCTCCACGTACAGCTTGAGGTCATGGGAGGTGGCAGGTAAGGGAGTGGGGACGGCTCAGCATATCTCCCTTGCCCAGAATAAGGGAATTCCTTGAGAAACACTGCAAGAGTCCCACCTAAACAACAACAAATAAACAAAACTGCCCAAAACACAAGGGAATTGGAAATGATATACCTTTAGCAGTCAGGAGTTAGGACTTGTGTAGGCAAAACTTGCTTTTTTTTTTTTCTTTAGAATTTTGAGACAGAGTTTCTCTGTAGTTTTGGAGCCTGTCCAGGAACTAGCTCTCATAGACCAGGCTGGCCTCAGATCTGCCTGAGTATCCTAGTATCCTCTGGCTACCACCTGGCTAAAAATTAAGGTTGTTTCTTAAAAGGATGGAAAGGGATTGGGTGCTGCCTCATTGTGGGGAACCATTCACTAGAGGGGCCCAAATCTGAGTCTGAGGTTTGGTTAACAGTAGTCTCCCAGTCTCACTTTCCAGTCCTGGAACCAGAGGTACTGCTTAGCCCTTTTCCCCTGGACACTTGCCGAGGACAGCCTACTGGGAGAGACCTCTCCGTGCAGGGCAGCATCTAGAGTTCCCAGGTGGCACATATGTCCCCAGAGTGGGTCTCACGCAGAGCCTGGCAGAAAGAGGGGACATCAAACACACTGAGAGACTGAGCTCAGCCTGAAAGATGTTACAGCCTCCAAAGTCAGGTGTTTTCTCTATTTCAGACAAGTAATACCAAACATTAAACAGACTTGGCAGGCTGTATTTATATATTTAGGGGTGTATGTGTAAAAGCCATGATTTCAAGAGGGAACAAGAAAGGTACATGGGAGGGATTGGAAGGAGGAAAAAGAAAAATGACATATTGTTGTAGTGTTTAATTAAAAAAACAACATATATACATACATCTATATTTCGTATATATAGAGAGAAGTAATCAAAATGTATAGCTGCTTACAACATTGCTAAGTAGATAAATAAAAATGTAAGTTTTCCTTAAAAAAAAAAAGAATTACCTACACAGCTACTAAATCGACGTGAAGAGGGATTTTTCAGCTGCCTCCAAGTGCATAGCGCAGAGCTGGTTTATTGTGTTGGAACAACAGGGGCGGAAATCTGGCTCTGCTTCTGTTGCCTTTGTCTTCACACTTGGTTGTGGTGTTGTAATCACTTTTAGGGAAAAGGGATTGGGAAAACATTTCTATTTGTGAAGGGCCAGCATTATGGGCCACTGATAAAGATATACTTACAATTTTCTTATTGTATTTGAACATGGTAGAACTGTGTACTGAGCACACATTTGCATGCATTAAGTGTGTGTGTATGAGCGCATGTGCATGCATGTGTGTGTGTGTGTGCACATGTGCATACAGCAGGCAAGCATGATTTCAGAGCAAGTAAACTTTAAATAACAGATTTCCATCTAAACCATGCAGGTCTCTGTCAGGGGCTCAGTTTTCTTTAGTTTGTCTTCTTTTAGCTTTAGCGGGCCTGTTTGATTTTGATGTAAAATCGTTCTAGTCATATACTATGTAATGGTCTGTAATTGTTCTGACATTTGCAGTGACGTGTTTTTCTGTTGTTGGTGGTTGGGTTTGTTTGTTTGTTTTCAGGTTTGCTGTTGATATTGCTTGAGACCAAGTCTCATATAATTCATGCTGGCTTTAATTTTTTTCTATACTCAAGGCTGCCTGAATTATAGGTGTGCATTACCTCAGGTGGCTCAATTTCAATATAATCTTAAATTAAACTGACATCTCAAATCTAGTTAGTGCAACTTCATTTTCTTTCACATTACTCAATTTTCTCATTCTTGCATTGATTTTAGGAATTTGTGTCATTTTATGTTTCTCTTTATTTAATTTTCTATTTGCACCTGCTACCTTTAATGTGAATGATCACTTATGTTACTGGTTCTTTCAACTATAATTTTATGATCTTTATTTTACTAAAGTGCTGAATAATTTTCTTGGTTTGTGTTTATTAATTTTTTTTAATTTGCAAGATTTTTTTCCTGTGTTCATCATTCATTAGGACTGCTTAGCTTATTTTCATTTGTTCCTATTTCCAAATAATGTAATTAGAAAATTTCCATTTCTGAACATGTTCAAGCTCATATGAGTATTGACAGTGGATATTGTCATTTCATCCTGAATAGTCATGTATATTTTTTTCTTCAGCACACGAATCATCTATGTGTATCATTTATTACAAACATCTCCATGTCAAGGCTTGAAACATGACTCGAGCACAGAGCACTTGCCTACATTCGTGATCTCCCAGCTGCAGTCCCCAGCAGACATAAATTAGACATTAGGGACACATGGAACTCTATGCTCAAAGGAGGAGGGGGAGGGGAAGGAAAGAAATCTGTGCTTCTCTTTGAGGTTTTTGAGAATCAGGAACTGCATCCCAAAGGAATTATATTCCCATTTCTGGGAAGTATCACAAGCAAGATAGCTCAAGATGACCAAATGGCTAATGGACAACGTCCTGAATCCAGTCTCCTTGATAACTATGCATAAGTGTAGACAAGAAGACCAAAGACAAAAGCAAACATTCAGTGCTTTAACAATCAGACCTGAATGCTTGAAGCCTGACTCCAGTGACTTGGGACGTCTTATATAGTTAGAGTTTAACTCCTAATGACACATGGCAGCCTTTAGCCAAAGAGCAAGTCCCAGGATAGGCAACTGGTTCTCTAAAGGCTAATACCTAACAGGACAGTGAGGAGTCTGCTCATCTATCTGCATCTTGCACTTGCATATAAGGTAACTTTAATTGGAGTCTGGGTCAGCAGTTCTTTGAGAGAATCTGCCTGCTGCATCCGTCTCTGCTAGCAGCATATTTTCTTTAAAATTTTTTGTACTTACTATTTTCTAGTGATGCATTTAAGAGCACTGACTGCTCTTCCAGAGGATCTAGGTTCAATTCCCAGCATCCACATGGCTTCTCACAACTGTTCAAAATTCCCATTCCAAGGGATATGGTGCCATTTTCTGACCTCTGTGAGTACCAGACACAAAATTGGTGTATAGATACTCATGCAGGCAAAACACTCACACACATTTAAAAATAATAAAATAAAAAATTCTATTAAACATATGCTTAATCATAGCACTAAGGAGGCAGAGTCAGGGGATCTCTGTGAATTTGAAGCCTGTCTGATCTACATTGTGAATTCCAGGAGCAGCCAAAGCTATGTAGGGAGACCTGGTTTCAAAAACCCAAAATAAATAAATATTTAAAATTTTTTATTAAATAATTGTCATATTATTTTAGTCTAGTAAATGTATTTACCATTGTACCTTCAGTTTGTCACTGTCATTTCCAGCAGGACAGTGAGGGTCACTTACTTTTAATGTTTTATCCCCACTAGCTCTAGCAAGCCTATACAGAATACATACGAAAGAAAATTCTGTCTTAAAGGATAATTCTGCGGATAACTATATACTGAAACATATTCCCTCGTATATCTGAACTGAGATGCACGTTTAATGGCTTCCTGTCTCTGAGTGCTGAGGCTCCTAGGTGCATCCTCCCTAACGCCGGCACCTGCCTCTCAAGTGTGTCTTGTCTTCCCGTCTAATTAATAAACTCACTAGCCTTGCTTTTCTCTGACTTACCCTGAAATTCCTTCCTATAAGGGGCATGGAGTTGCGGTGCTGACAACACTGAGTTCCTGTTGTCCATGACATTGCTGATCCATGTCTCCAGCCTAAGAACTTTTGTTTTGTTTATTTAGTGTGTGTGTGTGTGTGTGTTTGTGTGTGTGTGTGTGTGTGTGTGTGTGTGAGAGAGAGAGAGAGAGAGAGAGAGAGAGAGAGAGAGAGAGAGAGAGAGAGAGAGAGAGAGAGGTTGTCAGGCTTGATGGTGGGCATCTCTACCTACTAAGCCAAGAGAAAAAGATAGAGACACAGAGAGACAGGGTCTCAATGTATGGCTTAGGCTGGTCTGAAACTCACTCTCTAGACCAGGCAGGTCTTAAACTCAGAGATCTGCCTGCCTCTTGGATTAAAGGTGTGTGCCACCACTGCCAGCACACTGAGCCACCTTACAAGCACATTTTACAATATTTTAACCAGAACCCTGGCTCTGGCCATCCTGACTAGCCAAGATCAATGACTCTATGTTCTTTAAAGCCCCTCTAATCAAAGGGACAATGAGGAAAAGCATACGGAAGAGAGCAAGTCAGCACGTCAGGAAAAGGAACAAATAAAGGGGTTCAGTGATCCCTGCTCAAACTTTGGGCTGTCAAGGCCTCGCATGTAAATGGAGGAAGCATGGGGCAGAGGGTAAGAGGTATGCAGGACTGAGCAGTCCTCAGCAAGCTGCAGCTCCCACTGAACAGCAAGTTCTCAGTGCTGGCCAAGCAAAATAATCAAGAAAGTTGCTATTGTTGGGGAGGCGAGAGGGACAGAAGTCACAAACTGTTCTCAGAAAATGACTACTTATGCTCCGGGGCACAGCCTCCTCCCTGCAGATGATTGCCATCAGCCAGGGGCTGGTGACTTTCCGGACTCTGACTACAGCCTTGCAACAATGACTTTTCTCTGTGCCTTCAGCTGTAAAAGACTGTGAAATAAGGTCTGGAGAGATGGCGTGGGGAAGAGATCCTGTTGTTTTTTCAGAGGATCTGGGTCAGCCCCCTGCACCCACATCAGGGAGCTCACAATTGCCTATAATTATTGCAACTTCAGGAGATCTGACTCTTCTGTTCTCCACAGGCACCTGCACACATGTGGCAAATACATACACATTCATGTGTGTGTGTGTGTGTGTGTGTGTGTGAAATAAGTCAGACAAATACTCCTTGAGTGGTTAAAATGCCTGTTAAGAATCACACAATGACTTTTCAATGCTTGATGCAAAGCCAAGACCAAGACAAAGTACAGAAATCTCAGGCTTTACCAGTCACCTATCGAGTCAAGAAAATCTATTAAAAAATAGCAAAAGCAGATTCTAAGTGCCCGTTATGAGAAAAAAAAAACACATAACTGCCCACACCTTTCCCTAGTGTTTCTCCCAGGGATAACTAACAGTTTGCAAAACTCCAGTGCACGACTGCAGCCAGGACACTGACCTTAACCAAATGAAGGTGCAGGGTGTGCTGGTGACCCACGTTCCCCACAGTGAGCGCTTATGACCACACCACCTCTGCCTTTGGCCTCTTCCTAGTCTCAGGTAACCAGTGATCTGTTTTAAGTAGTATAATAAGATCCTGTCACCTCAAGACCATTCTCTACATATGCTAAGAAGAAGAGAACAAGGGTGAGTAATATCAGTTTGAGAGCATTGAGAATGCTCAACATAAAGGCAATAAACAACAAGCCATAAGCAACATCTTAATAAACTGAGAAACATTTAAGCATTCCACTAAAATCAGGAACAGAATGAAGACATGGCCTGTTCAATATAGTCCTTGACGTCTTAGCTAGAGAATTAGACAAATGAAGGCAATACAAACATGAAATGAAGGAGTCAGAGTATTCTTATTAGTTTTTTAGTACATAAAAGACCATAAATATTTGATCAGAAAATTTCTACAAGAGATAAACACTCATTGAAGTATCAGGATACAAGTTGAGACACAAAAAAGCCAGTAGCTTTCTTATACAGAAATGAAAAACACTCAGAAAAAATGGGGGGAACATATCATTCACAATAGGCTCAAAAAATGTCTTGAACAAATACAGTCAAGGAAGTGAAAGATTTATACAACAAAAACTTTAAGACTGAAAAAGAAATTGATCAAGATACCAGAGGATGGAAAGACCTCCCCTGCCAATGGGTTAGTAGGATTAATATTGTGACAATGGCCAAAAAGTAACTACAGATCTAAGGCAACCACTACCAAAACGTCAGCACAACTCTGCACAGACACTGAAAATATAATCTTAAATTTCTCAAGAAAGCAAGAAGACCCAAGATAGCTAAAAATGCCCCAAATGATAAAAACATTGCTAGACGTATTTCAAGTTGCTCTACAGAACTATAGAAACAAAAACACATAAAACCACACCCATTGATTAACAGGCTGGAATTGAGGAGCACTTCATGAGCTCAACTCTAGTGAGCTGGGCCCTACGACACCAGCCATTCACCAGTTGGCCTACAGGCTTGCTTACAAGCTGAGGTTTTCTCTTCCTAGATAACGTAGCTTGTGTTGAGTTGATGAGAAAATTAATCAGCATGATAGGCGATTGATAGCTTCTGGGAGAGGATGAGTCAGAAGTGCTGCCCCTGGGAGGTAGACCATGCTCTGGCAGAGGGCCACACATCTCAGACTATATGGCCAGAACCAAGTGGACTTGTTAGATAAAAGAAAAAGAGGATGTCTGAGGGAATGGGTGAATATAATCAAGACACATCACACAAAATTCTCAAAGAGTGCAGTTAAACAATTTTATGATAAAAACAAGCCCCAGGACCAGATTCCTGCACTGCACATGGGCGTGGTGGTCTTTTAACAAATCTGTCTCTAAAGCAGCTTGCCCTTTTCTCTCAAGACTGAAGACACAGAGAAAAGTATTTAAACTATTTTTAAGATTTGCCAAGATGCTATAATCTCCAGATTGTCCAGTTCTGGGCACTGCCCTAAGCCTGGCAAGAACAGTAGCCCTTAAGGAGAAGGCCCCACCCACAAGCAGAAGGAGGGGATCATCTCCTAGGAACCAAATTACCCTCAAGAGATGCCTTCTCTAAGTCTTGCATATCCAGGACTAATCACCTAGCCCAGTTTTGCCAACCCTCCAGACTGTATAGTGTTTGTCACCACTTCCCTATGGGGTTTCTGTGCTGGCGTCCTTAACCCCCAGCACAGGGCTAACCCCTTGATCTCTTTGTTGTCCCACTATAGCTAGCTACATCAAATAAATTCCCTTTCTGCCTCTCAGAAAGGGAACTTAGTCAATTAACTACTCAATTTGACGGCCAGACCTGATTTTGAGACTCCCCTAAGTTAGTCCTCTGTAGCCCAGGGCTCCTGTAGCAAAGTTAGCTGAAGAGGCTACTGCTGTAAATGTTAATTACAGCATCATTCTGACATGCAAAGGTGGAGTATATAAAGATGGAGAACACGGGGAGGTCAGGTCCAGGATCACAGAGAAGTCTTGACTCGCACTCAGGAAGGCTGTCCATGTCTAGGATTTGGCTGCTTCTAGGAAGAATTGTGGGTCAGTGTTACCTTTGGGTTTCCAATGGGCATGAAGTCCCAGAGTCTGGAGGAGCCTGTCTGAGTTGTGAGAAGAGAACTCAGGGTTTCCAGTCTCCAAGCTTTTTTCTCTGTAGTGTGGGTGTGAATACAACTTGGTATGACCATTCCTCAAGGTTCAAGGTCGTCCTCAGACATCATTTCTAGAAAGCTCAGTCTCTTGGTTTTTATACGAGAAAGGCCTTTCTTGCCCTCGGTTCTTGGTTCATGAAAAATTCTTACCTGATTAAACCACAATTTGAAGCCAAGCCAAGAATGGTGGCTCAGCTGGTTACCCTGAGTTAATAGGCAGAGGCAGAACAATCATTGCAAGATCAATGCCAGCCTGATTTACATAGTAAGATCCTGTTTGAAGGAGAAGAAGGAAGAAGAAGAAGAGTAAGAGGAGAAGGAGAAAAGAAAGAAAGGAAGGAAGGAAATTGTGCTTTGACAAGGTATGTTGGAGATAACAGAGTTTATAGACATGGAGGACGTATACAGTTCTAATTTTAGGCCACAGAGGTATTCCAGTGTCCCAGTGGAAGTGGATAGGAGTGCCATCAATCCATAATGCTGTCAACAAGGCAATCTAATCAATGCACTAGATTTGTTCAATACTATTATGTTCATAAGAGTGTATTCAACATATTCCAGTGTGTCCAGAGAAACCATTACTGACAAGGGACCAAAAGGAGAGACAGGAGTGTGCTCATGTTCTGTACTCTAGAAGGCCACATCTCTATCCCGTGTTGTAAAAAGAAATCTGCACATCCGTGCTAATACCTTAGTGTGCACACAGGCCTGGGAAGGACAGAAAACCTGAGTCAACAGATCATACTAAAAACTTCTGAATTGTAATTTTCAAAAGGGTTTATGATTCATAAGCATATGTGTAATTGATCATATCTCAATTTGAAAAGTAGTACAAGTTTTTCTCAATATGAAACATTTCTATTGTCTATTTCTTCATGGAACTGGAAATACATATTTCTGACTACATATTTTAGGAAATTGAGTTTAAAATTATTTTTTCCCTCATCAGTTAAATTTCCTTCACCATTATCAACACTTCCCTACAATTTATGTTTGTTTCTCAAAGGTCCATGTTCTAGAATCTTGATCCTCAGGGTGCAGTTGTAAGGCAGCAGAAGCTTTAAGGGATAGGGTGGGTAAAATAACTGAGTTAGATCATTAGGGGTGCTGCCTTCAGAAGGGACTGACCCAGTCCTCAGACGACCCAAGTTATTTTTCTTGAAGTGAATTGCTACTTGAGCAGCAAATCCATCTCCTGAATGCCTCATGCCTCTGACTCACGACCTGAACTTTCTTCCCTTCATGACTCCCATGGTCCCAGAAGAGGATGGAAGATGTTCATCCTGTGCCACGGACCGTCCCTCTTGGAGACCGCTATCCACGGGAGAACAGGGTGAAGGATAGGATAGCCAGGATACGACGCAAGGGAATGACAGACAGACACACTGTGTAGTGAAAATCTGCTGCAATTTTACTTCTGCAAAGCTTCAGTTTTTGTACAAAACAGATCAAAGGACTTGGCAGGCTCACTGCATCACCCCACTCAGGGTTCCAGACATAAATCAAGGNAATATCTAGATTGGGTTAACTGCTGTGGGAAAACCCACCCTGACTGTGGGTGACACTATCCCATGGGATGCAGTCTTAGGCTGCATAAAAAGAAGACAGCAAACCGAGAACCAGTATATAATCTCTCTCCTTCCCAACTAGGATTCAACTGAGCCAGCCAGCTTATGATTAAATTCAAACTGTGGGGCAAAGCAAACACTTTCTTTCCTGAGTGGCTTTAAACATGCATTTCTCAGAGCAATGAGAAAAAATATAATAAAGTTTATTAAAGAAAGTATTATTTTTAAAGCTTTGTGAACAGATTATACTAAAAAGTGAATTATAATTTTCAAAGGGGTTTATACATCATTAATACCTATGTGTATTGATCATATCACAATTTTAAAATCAGTATAACTTTTTCAATGTAATCATTTCTATTGTCTATTCCCTCATATGAAGCTAGAAAATTGACATATTTCTGACTACATATTTTAGGAAATTGAGTTTTAAATTATTTTTATACATTAATTTTCATCAGCATTAGCAATACTTCCTTATAATTTATGTTTGTCCTTCAAAGGTTCACATACTCGAATCTTGACCTTCAGGTTGTAGCAGTAAGGTAGTCAAATCTTTAGGGATGGGGTGAATAAAAGACTGTTGCTGCCTTCAGAAGGGACTGACCCAGTCCTCAGACAACCCCAGTTATTTTCCTGAATTGAATTGCTACTTCAGCAGTAAACCCAGCTCCTGAACACCTCTTGCTTCTGACTCATGACCTGAACTCCCCTTCTGCCACTGTGCTATCAGACAGTACAGAAGATGTTCATTCCATGTTCTTGAATTTCTAGAACACTGGGACAGAGACGTCTATTCTTTATAAATAACCTAACTCAGGAGTTTTGTTGTAGAGGTAAAAGAAAGTGTATCAGGACACCTCTATACTTAGTAGAGTAGAAATCTATTGTCCCATGCTAATAACTAATCCAACTGGCTTGCTTAGACATTGCGTGGAAGTAGAATCAATGCTGGATTCTACTCTGAGTTCTACCAAGTATGCTACAGTAAAATAGGACCATGGGAGCTGAACCTAATATTTGTTATCACCTTCTGGTGTTTGGAGTCAGGCCACTAATCAGTTTCATAGCTATTGGGATTAAGGTCTTGAGAAGATCAACATCTGTTTACCTATTTGGCTTTGCTGGCTGGGTTTGAAGTTTGAATTCTGGCTTGGAATGCTAACGGAACATGACTTTACAGGAGGGAGCATGTTCACATGTAGAACCACACTGGTGCTGAAGAGGGACAATGTGACTGATTGTCTCTAGGCTGAAGAGCTGAATCTCTTATGTAACAGAATGAAGTGTTTTTGTTTCCCCTGTGCCCTGATTTGATATAGTGTATCAGATTATCCAAACCTCAATGGGGTTTCATCAGTATGCAAATGGACTTGTAACATGGGGATTGTGTATTTTAAACTGCCCAGTGAAAAAATGTATTTATAAGTTTTTTTTCATACAACTTATACTTTGGAGGGGAAACTTTTGAAGAAAAAAAGTGTTGTATTTGATAGGAAAAATGTGACCAGTAAATGATAAAATCAAAGAAACAATCTCTTGCGAGCTGAGATTTGATTACACATGTGAGAGTCCAGTTATTGTGAATTGTGTCCATCTCCATCGCCTGGGCGACTCTCCCAGCGCTTTTACAAAGGATGTCAAACCTAAGATGCTGGCTTCTTGGAGAGCTAGCAGCTGCTTGTGCTTCCTGGTCACCCACAATCTGCTTCTTACTTTAAAAGACCTGGGGACTAGAGAGGGCTCAGCCCGTAAAAGTGGGCACTGCTCTTGCAGAAGACCAGAATTGCAGTTCTGGAACTCATACTGGGTGGCTCAAAGCCTCCTGCAACTACAGCTCCACACACGTTCACTCTTAGAAATCTTGTTAAAGAAAAGACTCTTTGATCAGTGTCATCCTCCTGTATTTCCATGTTTACGGAAACCAAGCAAAAAGTATGGGAGTGGTTTTTTTCCTCTTTTGAACATCTGACTTGACTACCTATTACGTTGCTTGAATCCCTATATATAATAATACGTTATTACATATTATATATATAATACTATAATAATCGAGGTAAGATCATGTAAAGTTAGTGACTGGAGCTTGGGCCAGAACATTCTTTATATGAGAGAATATGTTTGACTTCAAATGGTGTGATTTGGGATTGGTTGGATTCTTAATGGATATATGCTAATCTCACTACTACTTTTTCATTGACAGTAAAAGCTTCCACTACATCCAAATAACCACGAAGTAATAAACTTTAGTGGTCTCAGTGCCAGGTTTTGCCACCACATATGTCAGAACCAAAGCAAATGTCTATTTGACCTTTGATTGGATGTGACCCAAGAGATCATCTTGAAGACAAACAAGACAGGGAAATGTCTAAATACACTGATCAGTGACCTATATTGCCTCCTCCAACACACACACACATACATACACACACACACACACACACACACCACAAAGACCATTCTCCAGTGGAAGGCCAGCTTGCTTCTTCTTTCCTAAATTAGAGATAATTCTTTTCCTCCCAAATGAGCATGAGGAAGCAGAAGTTAAACTTGTTTTTTATTTTGTTCCTTCCTAAAAACTTATCTGGACAGAGAATAAGAACTTATTAAGGAGTAAGCATTTAGCTAGATAAATTCATTTATTAAAGATTTTCAAGACTATAGCCTAAAAACAGGATGTAAATGAATAGTGTAAGATAAGTAATAAGTTCTCTGGGTATTAAGGTTAGTGTTGTATTTTTTCTGCAGGCAACTTGATGTTTGATATTCTTAGCAGTGATCAAAATCCTGAGGAAACATTCTGGGATAACTCCAACAATCCAAGACTTGTGTTGTCCTAGCCTTGCAGCTGGGGTTTGTTTGTAGTTCGGATGTAAAAACCCTTCTCTATCATCTCAAACATGATGATCTGGGAGGGAAGAAAACCGGTGGTGAGAACAGTCAGGCCTGGTCTGCACAAGATGAAGAAGACACTGAAACTGAGACCAAAGGCCCATCTAAAAGTTGATGACACCTTTAGGCAAGGCTGGGTAACTCACCTCGTTGTCTTTCGGCTGAAGCCAGGGGCCAGGTAGGTACAGTGTCCTCTGAGGCCCAATGTCCTGATATCTTCCGAGATTGCGTCCATTGATGAACACGAACCCATAATGCCAGTTCTGTAAGAAATGGGGGTTTGGGACATAGGGACAGAGAGTGAAACCTAAGACACTGTGGCCTGAGAGCAAGATGAAGGAGTTCAGGGTACCGAGTAGGAAACAACTTGGAAACATCTAGAGCTTCTTCCCACTGTCTGAGAATAAGCAAGAAGACAGTGGAGCCAGCCTTCCCTGGAGATGCTGCTGTCTGCTGATGAACCTTGTGTGTGCTGCATTTTAAAAACAGGGATTTTTATTTCCCAAATAAGAACAAGGTGAATGACGAACAGTACTGCTGAGAGTGAGGAAAGCTACCTATTTTTAATTATATTTTAATGTTTCTTCATTTTATTTGTAAAGATATGAGTATTCTGCCTCAATGTACATTTGTGTATTCGAATGCCTTGTTCTAGGTGAGTTCAGAAGAAGGCATCAGACCCCCTGGTACTGGAGATAGAAAGTTGTGAGCTAAGAACTGGGTGCTAAGAACCGAACCCAGAGCCTCTGAAAGAGCAGCCAGTGCTCTTAACTGCTAAGCCATCTCTCCAGGCCGAATATAATCTTTTCTAATCTACTGGCAATACAGCACATAGTTACAGGAAGAATATTTAGGACAAAAAAAAAAAGAGACAAGGAGACCTCTTGATGACATTTCCACTGGAGAAATCTTGCTCAGGGAGCTGCTGAGAACCTAAATAGAGCCTTTCTTAGCTCACAAACGGAAAAGAAAAGGCTATCAAAGAATGTACTCTTTGAAATTGTTCGTTCACCAGAGCCTTAATAAGCTATCAGCGGAGTGACACAGTCACCCTTAGGAACAAAATTCTCTATGATTCCAATTTTGTCTTCACTGTAAAACCTCCATAAAACAGCTGAACAAACTAAAGACTGGTTTATTTAAATGGGGATAAACACAATAATCAAAGCTTTTAAAACCCAAGGTCAATAATGCATGTTATTGTATTGAATATACCAGACATATATAGGTATTTAATTTAAATGCACATAAAAATACTAAGTGGTCATCCCTGAGATCATATACATATAGCTAACGTTATAGGTACTGAACTTTTTAATGTATATATTTATGGAATATATAAATATGTAGATTCAATAATTAAAGAAAGAGAGGCCATGAACTTGAGAGAAAATAAGGAGAGTATATGAGAGGAGCCGGAAGGAAGAAAGGGAAGGGGGAAATTATGTAATTGTATAATAATTTTAAAATATTATTTAAAAAAGCCTAAGGCTTGCTGCTGGTGTTTATACAGGCCGTGGTCCCCTCACGAAAGGTGGTGGCCATCCAACAATCAGACGCCTCCTTGGGGTTGGTAATCATGCTTAAGGTCAGTTGCTAAACCTTCACTGTTTAATAAAAGACAACAAAAGACTATTACAAGACAGCCATGGCAGTCTGAACCCCACACTAGGTCTCTAATAAGGGAATAATGATTACAGTGCCACCCTTGATCAACAAACTCACCACCAGCCCCCTATTTTACTTTAAAATCTTGTTATTCCAAGTTACTTACAAAGAACCTTCATCTGGACATGGATGGAGATAGGGACAGAGACCCACACTGGAGCACCAGACGGAGCTCCCAATGTCCCAAGGAGGAGCAGAAGGAGGGAAAATATGAGCAAAGAAGTCAGGACCACGAGGGGTGCATCCACCCACGGAGACAGTGGGGCTGATCTATTGAGAGCTCACCAAGGCCAGCTGGATTGCGACTGAAAAAGCATGGGATAAAACCGGACTCTCTGAATATGGCGGACAATGAGGGCTGCTGACAAGCCAAGGACAATGGCACTGGGTTTTGATCCTACTTCATGTTCTGGCTTTGTGGGAGCCTAGCCAGTTTGGATGTTCACCTTCCTAGACCAGGACGGAGCGGGGAGGACTTTGGACTTTCCACAGGGCAGGGAACCCTGACTGCCCCTCAGACTGGAGAGGGAGGGGGAGAGGAGTGGGGGAGAGAAGGAGGGAAATGGGAGGCGGGGAGGAGGCGGAAATTTTTTTTCAATAAAAAAATTATATTAAAAAAAACCTTATTCCAGTCATTCTGTTATCTCTTTCACAAGATCTTCTACTATATGACTGCTCAGAGCTAATAACCAGATAGATCAAGCAGAAAGAAAAAGAAAAATACAAACTGAGCTCTACTGAAGTGAGGAAAAAAATATAATATGCAGATGGAGCCGATCTATGGTGGCAAGCTGGGTACACAACAGTCTTATCCCATGGGGCTACTGAAGCCAAAAAGCCTTTGACACAAGACAAAAGTCTTTGATGCAAAAGTCTGAGAATTTAATCCTGACTCAGATGTAGAAAACAGAGAAGATCATTAGCTTTATTTTGTAGATTCCAGATATGCCTTTTTGGTTTTCATGCTCATGGTATAATCTAGAAAGAGAGAAGTCTTCCAAACACAGATGGAAAAGAAATCTAACATAGAAAGAGGATCCACAGGTTGCTTCAGGCAGTAAAGGACTCAGAAGAGATTGCAGTCATGTACTGCAGAGGGCACAGAAGGGAAGACTCAGAAACAGAAAAAGAAAACTCCAGCTGGCATTAAATTGAAGTGTGTGGTCTTGTCCAGATTCTTTGCCTTTCTTTTGTCCCCTCTCTGCCTCTATCTAAACCATTCCTTCCTACTCTGAGGAAGACATTTCAAAACAAAACAGTAGCCTTTCAGACATTTCTCATCTGTGTAGACAAAGCCTTCCCCAGATTAGGCTCAGGGAATTGGCAAAGCCTTTGTCTGGTCCAAGGATTAATGTTTCTGAGTGATTGATCAAATTGTGCAGAAACTATAAACCACATCTTCCAGATTGCTGCAACCTGAAATCCTTCTCTCACACAGAATCCCTACCTAGATTAGCTAAGCCTGTCTCTTTGGGCAGCCCTGTACCACACACTCATTTTCCCAGTTCCTGGTCTATTGCTATGAACACACCATGTTTGTTTGTTTGTTCATTTTTCTAGACAGGTTTTTCTCTGTGTAACCACTTTAGCTGTCCGGGAACTAGCTCTGTAGATCAGGCTGGCCTTGAACTCACAGAGGTCCACCTATCTCTGCCTCCTGAGTGCTGAGATTAATGGCGTGCACCACAAAAAAGCATTTAAGTAAGAGCCTGCATACAGTTTCAAGATTGCATGCATTTTCAGGAGCTTAGTCCTCAAATAACATGGCTGGGAGCAGACAGCAGGCAGCGATGGCGCTGAAGCAGTAGAACATAGAGAGGGAGCCTGAGCCTGCTGTTAGTTTATGAAACATCAAAGTCCATCCTCAGTGACACACCTCCCCGAACAAGACCTCATGTTCTCATCTTTCCTCACCACTTCCACTAACCATGAGTCAAGAGGGGCCATCCTCATTCAAACCACCACACCCAGGTCTGTCTCCAGCTATATACAATAACACCACCTTCTCAACTCAGATGCATAGAATAAAGCAGATTTTCCAAGTTGCTGATTTGGCTCATGTGTCTCCATCAGAGCACACGTGGCCTGCCTGTGTGATGCCAATTTTTCTGTCCATGTATCTGCCCTTTCAACATTTATCACTTTAGAAGAAAGCCATGCAGGTGCCAAAAGAATAACTAAGTCAACTAAGAACTGTCCTCTCACTGGGAAGAGCAGGAGAAGACACAGGCATGCTGCCAGGAGAGAACATCCAGTGGGATTTCTGAGATGTTAGAACACGATGGACAATGGCGTATGGGCACTCTATTCCTCTGGCAAACCTTAAGGGGCCAGTCTCACTTAAGGTCATCCCAGACAGCTTCACCAGAAAGCTACTTTTACCCATTGTCTTGACTCACATCAGGGCTGCTACAAAAGAAGCTCAATTCACCTCTGTGAAATGCTCTAGTACCACCATCCTGGGAAGTACTAGCTCCAACATACCTGTGGATGTAGCAATGGAACTGCCAGTAAATCACACAACCTATCTAGGGTAAGGATTGCCCACCCTTGTTAAGTATACAGGCTTAAATGTGTATTTTCATTTAGGGATAAGATTGTACTCTTATTAATCAGAAGAATAAGCATTTCAAAACCTGGAAATTGGGATCCACTTAAGAGTAGTGTGGTGGGTGGAATAAGAATGGACCACATAGGCTCCCATATTTGAATGCTTAGTCATTAGGGAGTGGCACTATTTGAGATGGGTTAGGAAGTGTGGCCTTGTTGAAGGAAGTAGGTCACTGGGGATAGGTTTTCAGGTTTCAAAGACCCTCACCAAATCAGGAATCTTTCTCCCTGATGTCTGTGGGTCTAGAAGTAGGAGTCTCAACTACTTCTCAAGCAACCTGTTTGCCTATGTGTGTAGCCATGCTCTCCTGTAATGTAACAATAATGAATTATTTTTCTGAAACTGTAAGCCAGCCCCAATTAAATGCTTTCTGTTATAAGACTTGCTGTGGGCATGCTGTCATTTCACAGAATAGAAATATGATTAAGACTTATCAGAGGCTTAGTCCAGCGTCATCAAGGTGGGAAGATGGGTGACAGGCGTGGATGGCAGTGCTGGAGAAGTCTTTGAGAGCTACATCCTGATCAATACTGCGGGGAGGGGGGGAGGTGTTGAGAAAGAGAGAGAAAGCTGAACCTAGTATGGGTTTTGAAAGCTCAAAGCTGACCCCTAGTGACATGCTCCACTAACAAGACTACACTTCCTAAACCTTTCCAAATAGTGCTACTCCATTATTATGAAGCGTTCAAATATATGAGCCCATGGGGCCCATTCTTATTCAAACTATGACAACCTTACTGCATATTCATGCAAGCATAGGCCCCTGGATTTATTATACCAAAGTAAAGAGAGCACAGAACCAATGTGCTAGAGACAAGATTTTTTTTTTGGTGGAGGTTTGTTTATACCCATGACTGCTAGATAGATAGATAGATAGATAGATAGATAGATAGATAGATAGATAGATTGTCAAACTTCTCTCTAGAGGCATCTGATGATAATTCTAATCATTTTCCATATCAAGAAAGTAAACTCTGGCCCAGCTAACAAACATTGTTCTTGAGAAATAATAAAGCCCTCTGAGTATTTGCCATGGAACCAGGAAAGTGAATTCTGGCATACATCTGACAAAACATTTTTTCCCTGGTGGGGGATCATGAACACATGATTTAAAACTCTAAAGAAAGTACCTAACAATATGGCCTGGGCCATTTCTGTTCAATAGAGAAGGATAAATTCCTTGTCAAACTAGTGTTCAACAGCCAAATCACTTCAGACCATATTCTGGTTCAGCAATAACAGATTCATTCTATCACAACTGTCTCTTCTGTTGCCATTCCCACTTTTTCTAAAGTTATTTTTAAAGATAAGAAGACACTCATCCTGGCTTTTAGAAATATTCCCCAAAGTAACACAGTAAATAACATTGTCAGAGTTGTTCTGGCAATTTCAGTTAGGAAGCCTGTACATATTTGTATAGTAAAGCATTTTGAAAGAAAGCAACACATTCATGAGGAACCTCAGTTTAAGATGTATGCTAATGAGTGTGCTCAGTTTATTAAAGTCATAACTCAATAAGGAAGGATGGTGGGCATGTTCCTAGGCAAGACTTCAAGGTCATGGGACACGTGGTTAAATTTTAAGAAGAACACTTCTGGGCATAATCAACTTATGTCATTAATATGGAAGACACACAAGGATGACTCCAGCTAAGACCCTAAGTAATAGTGAAGAGGGTGCCTGAACTGGCCTTCCCTCTAATCAGATTGATGACTACATTAATTGTCATCATAGAACCTTCATCCAGTGACTGACAGAAGCCGATGTGGAGATTCACAGTGAAGCACAGATCTGAGCTTCCAAAGTCTAATTGAAGAGAGGGAGGAGCAATAATATGAGCAAAGGGGTCAGAAACATGATGGAGATATCTATTGAAACAGCTCACCTGAGCTCCTGAGCTAGTGGGAGCTCATTGGCTCCCATCTGACAACTGGGGAACCAGCATAGGATGAACTAGGCCCTCTGAATGTGGCTAACAGTTGTATGGTTGGGACAGAGTGTGGTGCCATTGTCAGTTAGACCAGGATTTATCCCTACTGCTTTAACTGGCTTTATGAAACTCATTCACTTTGGAGGGATACCTTGCTCAGCCTGGACATAGTGGGAAGGACCTTGATCCTTCCTCAAAGTAATGTACTAGACTTCGTTGCCTCCCCATGGGAAGCCTTACTCTCTCTGAAGAGTGGATGAGGATTGGTTTGCGGGAAGGTTGATAGAGAGGGAGGGGGAGAAGGAGTGGAAACTGAGATTGGTATGTGAAAATGAGAAAAGATGGTTTGTTAAAATGTAAATAAGTAAATTTTAAAAAAGATGGAAAAACGTTCTATAGGCACGCTGAACTTCCTTTTCTCAAAAAGATTTATGCCCCTTATGGACACTTGTTTTATTTAGCTACTAACAAATTTGCCACTTTTGCCAGCCATACAAAGATACGCTAAAAGGGAGCCATGACCACTTAGGTGTGCTGAATAAAAGAATCTGGGATTGCTTTACTATTTATTATTATTATTATTATTTTGTTGTTGTTGTTATAAAGTAAGCCTTAGCTATAAATAAAGGACATTGAGCATATAATTTGTGATCCTAGAGAAGCTAAATAAGAAGGTGAACCCAAAGAAAAACATATAGTCATCTGCCTGGATATGGGAAGTAGACAAGATTGCTGGGCAAAAACTGGGAACTTGGGGGTGAGGTGGCATGCGGCTAAGGGGAAATGAGAAAAGGAGGATGGGGGAGCTTGGGGAATGGGATGGTTGGGATAAAGGAAGGGTGGCTATGGGAGCAGAGAAATATATGTCCTAATTAAGGGAGCCATCTTAGGGTTGGCAAGAGACTTGACTCTAGAGGGGCTCACAGATGTCCAGGGATATGTCCCCAGTTAGTACCTTGGGCAACTGAGGAGAGGGAACCTGAAATGACCCTAGCCTATAGCCATACTAATGAATATCTTGCATATCACCTTAGAACCTTCATCTGGCAATGGATCGAGATAGAGACAGAGACCCACATTGGAGCACCAGACTGAGAAAATGAGGAGCAGAAGGAGGAAGAACATGAGCAAGGAAGTCAGGACCATGAGGGGTGCACCCACCCACTGTGACAGTGGAACTGATCTATTGAGAGCTCACCAAGGCCAGAGGGACTGGGACCTGGGAACTCATATAATAATTTGCTTCTTTGTTTTGTTTTATTACAGCATTTAAAGACATATCTACTTATGACATAAGTTGCAAAGATAAATGTTATTTTTAAGAAAAGAAAAACAGAAAAACGTCGTTAGTTACAACAAAGTTAAAAATGTAAATAAGAAATACAGTTGGAAGCCTCAACAACAGATCAGATCAAACAGAAGGGCTTCTGAAATTCAACACTGTGTGTATTATGGCAGTAAGGAAGAAAAAAGGAGGAGGAAAAAAGGGGATGGGGAAGGAGAAAAAGGAAGGAGGAGGCAGCCTATGACAATTATGAAATTTCAGTAGGCAAACAAATGTTCACATAATAAACATCACAGCAGGAATGAAGAGGAGAGGTAGCATAGAAACATACTTGGTAAAATAATAGTAAAAATTCCCCCAATATTGGAAAAGACCCAGACACTCAAGAAGTTCAAAGAACCTCAATTACATTCTACTAAACAGGTTTTCTCTGAAGCCAACAAAACTTGAAAGAAAATTCAGCATTCAAAGAGAAAAGCATCAGCTGCACAGAAGGGAATCTGTGCCTTTCTCAGAAGAAAACTTACAGGCAGCAGCGAATGAGCTGGCATGTACAAAGTCCAGAAAGAGAATAAGATGCCTAGAACACAAGTCCCTCAGAAATGAAAGAGAAGTAAATCCTCCCCAAGACAACAGGAAACTGGGGGATTCCAGCAGTCCCGAGAAAGGGATAATTGAGTTCGACATCTGAAAGCAAAACCATGACAACTAAAACCAGAAAAGCAATTAAAATGCAGGAGACCCATATACAGTAAATATATAGAAGGAAGAGAGGAGAGAGACTCAATCCTGATTTACATAACTGGTCAGGAGTGGCAGCTCATGTCTATATTCCCAGCACAAGAAGGGAAAGCCAGGCTTATTGCCACAAATTCAAGTCAGTGGGAAAGAAATAACAAAAGTAGACAAAAGATAAAATGGAGATTTTCTAAAAAAAAAACAATATAAAGTATCACTAAAACTATCATTTGCTTTTTTTGAAAAGACAAAATTCACAAACTTCTAGTAGACTAACCAAGGAAAAATTTTATTGTTGAATATTGAAGCACATTTAAATATAAATGTGTACTTTGGGCAAATACAGATAAGTGGAATATGATAAGTTTGAAGGAGAGTCTACCATTTGTTCTGTAGATGTTCTTTATAACTGTTTGATTTTATATTGTATTTTCATATACCTTATAAATAGCAATAAGTTAGGATGATTGAAGAAGATCATACAGTTTTATTGGAAGTAAGGAATAAATATTCTTCCAAGTATATCATGGCCTTGCTTGGGTTTTATTTGCTTTACTTTTATACATATATATATATATATATGTATATATTCTCTGAGAATTTTATATATATTTTGACCATATTCAAACTTTCTCCTGCAACCCCCCTCCCCCACTGCCTCTATTCCTACTAGACTTTGAGCTGTTTTTCCCCCTCTCAAGGTCAGTTTGTGCTTCCCAAATCTTGGCTGTGTCTACCTACCACTGGATCATGGTAGAACCATGAACAACTCCCAGCTTCTAAGAATTGCCAATAGCTCCTGAGCTAGTGGTGGACCTTTATGCCCAGCTCTCAATTCTGGGATTTGCTCTTGCTTAGGTGTGCACAGGTCTTACACATGCTGTCACAGCCCTGCAAGTTTATGTCTCTGCTCTGCTGCATCCAGAACCGTGCTTCTGTGGAGTCATTCATGCTCGGACATTCGTTCTGCCACCTCTCCTGCATTGTCCTAGAGTTTTCAAAATGCTGTGTGTGGGACTCAAGAAATGCCTGAGTGGCTAAGAACACAGACTGCTCTTGCAGAAGACCTGAATTCAGTTACCAGCACCTATGTCAAGCAGCTCAAAACTGCTTATATCTCCAACACCAGGGGATCTGATGCCCTCTCCTGGCCTCCAGGAAGGACCACACACATTCATGTATACATACATACAAACACACATACAGACATTAATTTTTAAAATAAAATATATCTCAAAAAAAGACATATTTGGAACTTCAAAGAAGAGGAAGCTTACTTACTGAAAGGTCCAAGAAGGTATCCTTGGGAGAAAAACCAGCCTTCAAGGTCCCCCTATAGAAGGCAGGACCTAGATAATTTTCTGGAGCAAGCCTCCAGGTGGCAGACAGGAGCCTGCAGGAAGGATCAAAAGAGGCAGCTAAGGAGCACTCTTCACAGCTCTCCTCACAATACTGACCCAGCCTTCTCCCACAGAGGCCAGGATTTTATCTCCGTGTTTAACTGAAAGTACTGAAGCAGCAATAAGAATGCCTATTTGGTTCTAGTGCTGAAGTGGAGCATCTGAGAACTGGAGTCTTCCACTCTACGTGTCTGAATCTTGAGCTTTATGTCAGCACAGGAAGAATTAATGACCTCTCAGATCCTCAGGATGCATTGGGGGTAGGGAGCAACCTACCTCTTGAAGAAACTCATCTTCAAGTCCAGAGAATAGATGGTGAAATTTCTCAGCAAAGTGTCATTGATGCTAACATCAGCATCTAATCCTGTGGACAGAAGGCAGAATAGAGACTGGCAACAGGGACTGGATATTAATCAGTGTTTGAGACAGAGAAATAAAGAGTATAGATGATATCTGTCAAGAAATACAGCCAAGAGAATAAATACTGCGCTGACCTATTGTCCCTTAAATTTTCTTGTTGTATGCTTCCACACTACTAAAAGCATCTCCTACTTAGTATAGGGATTTTTGATAAAAGAATACTATCTTTTATATCCTGATCTAATATGGGACAGCATCCAACATAATTGCTCTTCCTTCCCACCGTGGGTAACAAGAAAGGGCAAAGCAAAGGAGGGGGCACGAAGTAACATCGTCGCTCTTAGGGCTGAAGTAGCCCACTTCTCAGGGAATCATTTCTGTCTTTCCATCCCCGAGAACAGCCACAGCTATAAGCTTTAGGTAAATGAAGAGAAGATACACGTATATCTCAGCACAAAAGCCTACCTTTCCATTCATATTGAATATTCCATGAAAAATGGACCCTGCCTTGGTTCTCAACGAGGATCCTCAGAAGCTGACAATCCTGCTTAGGCAAACAAGTTAGTGGAAACAAAGTATCTGCCTAGAGCTCATATTCTAGAACACATTTCTTTTTCCAGTACATCTCTCTGTCTCCACCTCCCACCCCACCTGCCTACACACATGCACCCTACTGGGCTCATCTACTCTTTCTTTATTGCTGTTTCTGTTGGGACAGGCAGAAAAAAAAATCTTTCGTTCTGCTTTGATAAGTGATCCAAACAGGAGCTGGGGGTTGAATGGGACCAAAAAAGAACTTCTAATCTTGCTAAATAATTTATCCTATAGGTACCTCGACCCCCAAAGCTTTGAAGATGCTTTAAGATTACAGTATTCACCTTCCTGCTACAGCCTTTGTGAGAAGCCCAAAGGAAAGAGGTAGCAGACAAGCTCCAGAACCAGGCGTCCTTAAAGGGGCAGTCAAGATATCACTTGAACTGCAGATTGCTGACCTGAATTTGAGGAATAGTCAGGTCAAAAGTATCCTCATCCAGATATCCTATCCTTGTGTCATTCAAGAACACCTACGGAAGAAGAGCCGGCATCAGACAGGTTCATAGGCCTGCCTGCAGGACAGAGCTTTAGTTAGAAGGTGGTCAGAAGGAAGAGCAAGACAGGTACTGACTTTAGTGCTCAGGTGACTGGAAGCTGAGCAGGACTCCCCAGCAGACTATGAGTTAGAGTAAAACAAACTGTAAAAGTGTATTTTGTTTGGCTGTAAGTTTCCTATGATTTCATCATATTGGGGGAATAAATATTAGCATATGATGAAGAAGAATCTGTGATAGACTCTTCAGAGGCAGAGGAGGGACACATGCCACCAGAGATACCTGTTGCTGCCTACCTGTGCTGAATCACGAACATGAGCATAGAGCTGGCCGCCAGAGCAGATGGAAGTCTCATAGAGGACCAGTCCAAAGGGCTGACCACTGCCGTTGTTTATTGGAAGATTCTCCATGGTATCTGGAGAGTATAACATGACAGGCTAGGATAAAAACAGGGTAGAAACAGAAGACAAATGAAAAAAAGTTATGATCCTTCTCTTAACACTCCTGTCAGTATTTGTTGGACCACACAATGGTCCTCAAAGATTTTTTGAATAAAAACAGTTGTGTAATAGATGCTATAACAATGCTTCTATGATAACACATTTACTGACCAAGAAATTTGGAGTAACAGGGCATTGTATTGACTGCATAACCACTATAATCATAAAAAATAATCAGCAGAATAAATAAATTTATTGCAAAATAACTGAAGATGAGAGATAAATTTTCAACTCAGTAAACATTGATTTATACAGAGCATTTACTGATCAGTGATCTTGTCTAAAATAGCATCAGATGAGGTGAAGCCAATATAAATTACAGAGTTTGGGTTCTACAGATAAGACAGGCTTCTCATTTAGCAGGAGGGAAAACACATATAATTACAGAAAATACAGGCTAACTAATGAATAATAAAGAAGATTGTTTTCATGGATTCATAGCTAAGAGATTTCCATCTGTGGATCCTATGATAACATTCACCAAGTGAGTCCTTCAGGCTGGAGGTAGGATCTTCCATGAGCGCCATATCCTGCTATGCCCGTTTTCTCCTTAATTCTGCAAGTAAGTTCTTTATCATCTTCTCCATAGAAACAATTGGCTCCTGGCCAATAATTCCAGGTTCAGATACAATGCCATGCAGTAATTTTCAAACTCTACCTTAGAAAAGTTCCTTGATGGAATATCTCCTCTGAGACACACATCCTGCTCCCTTATTTCTCCCTGGCCCCACCCTCCACCCCTGGCACTCCAGTGCCCAAGCAGTTCTCACCTTATTTAAGTATGGTAGGATTTCAAAAAAAGGCAAGTAGAATAATAGAACCACAAAAGAGTATAAAGTCTTGGGAATAAGTGGAGGCAACCGAGGCAGGGAACCTGCTGTAATGAGAATGGATTGCAGGGCTAAATGACTAAAATGAACATTTCTTTCTTTAAATATTCTCATGACAAACTCTGTATCCAGAGATAAAGGAAAAAATGAATTTTATACTAGCACAGGCTTCTCTAAGGGAGATAACTGGTGCCATTTTGCATTTTGAGGTCTGGTAGGGACACATATCTAGTTAATATTACTTCCTGGTGGACACATGTACCTAATAACATGTGTACCTCCTGTTCCTAGTGACATAGAGACAGAGGACTAGTAGAAAGCTGTGTGTTACATCTTTTGCAATGCATTTTTAGCTCTTTTCTAACTCTCACTGGACACATAATTGGATGCATTTAATTAAAGTAAATATAATATATTTTCTTTCTGCATATGCAGCTATTACATAACACATAATACTAAAGCTTTGCAAATGGGAAATTCTTTGGCCTACATCATCACATAAGAATCCAATTTCATCATTTTCATGTCAGGAAAGAAAGTGAAAGGTTTAGAAGGCTCACACAGCCCATCTGGCTTTTCAGAGGGAAACCTGATATGTGATGTAACATTGTCCTGCCTCTCAAGAGCTCACAAGCTTCTATCCCCTAAAAAAGACTCCTCCCTTTTCTCGCTCCTCCACAGCTATGGACAGCCCATGAGAGTGGCATCCCCCACTAAGGTGCTAAGTACCTGAAGCAGAAGCAAAAAGTTTCCGCAGCTTGAAATACTTTTCTGTGTAATCTCCAGCCTCGGTCAGCACGGCATCATAGTCTACAACACAGAGCACCCTGTTTGGGCCACACAGTCCTCCACAGCAGTCCCTGCTTCTGCATGGGGACACGTGACAGCCCAGATCCCTCCAAGTTAAGATAGATAGAACACACAGCCTCTGTCTCTATCACATTCTGTAACAGGCTGAGATGTAGGTGTGAACTATCAGCCTGGAAACAATCCCCAAATCCTATCTGCAAACACGGGGCTCACCCTGCTCTTTGACTTTCTCACAGACACTCTTGTCTCTTCTACCTGGCATCCTTTCCCTACCTAGCTAGTTCTGATAACAATGGGGTCAGTGCACACAAATGAAACAGAGCATTGAGTGCCAGGATTCCTAGCTGCTAGAATGGCAGCTCTCTGGGCAGCAATAAATGTCAAAGAATAAAGGGGCACAGACAAAAGCCTTTTTGCTCAGCACAGACTGCCTGCTGAAATCTAATGATACAAGAACATGACTGTGGAGTCTCCTCCCTAAGATTCTAGGACCACCCATCCCAGAGAAGAGACCCCCCCACGATCATCACTTGCCATAGCTAGTCACAACACCTCGGTGCTGGTAGATATTCTGGGCTCCATTGATAAAACCAAAGTTGGTTCCACCATGGAACATATACATGTTGAAGGAGATTCCAGATCTGAGAAATCTAGACGCAGTAAGTTGGATTTCTGTTGGGGGTGAAAACAGGGGAGACAGAGACTGTAGGTGAAGAAATATCATCTCCAGCTCCATCCACCATAGCCAGTCCTTTCGTCTTTCTTACCAACAAGTGGGTGGAACCATCCAGAACCACTCTTGAAGAATGAGTCCTGGTGCTTGCAGCACTGTTTTTAAAAATTTTCTTCTCGCTGCACCATACGTTTGATACAAATTCTATCCAAACTTCATGTATTAAGTGATCAAAATCTTGTCTCATAAATATCTAAATTTTATAATTATTTGTACATAACTACCATGATGTAATTCCTTCCTTCCCATACTGTCTCTGGAGGTGTTGAGTGGAAAGCATCATATCACTGTACTATGGCTATGACTATTTATAATTTTTGCCACAAAAATATCCATTTTGCACTCACGTTTAACAGTGAGTTCCTGTTTAATCTGGCTGCCAGAAGAAGCTGGAAGATGGCAGTTTAGCTTTGGCCTTGACTCTGTCTGTGCTCCTCCCTGTGTATTTACAAGACCACAGATGGGTCTCTCTCTCTCTCTCTCTCTCTCTCTCTCTCTCTCTCTCTCTCTCTCTCTCTCTCTCTCTCCTGGATTCTGCTTTGCTACCAATCAAAAGAAGGATTTAATTTGCACACCGTTCCAAGAATATCATGACACCATGCTCTAGGCACAAGTGATCACATGTCTGTTGCGTGGTCTCATGGTGATAAATATAATAATATAAATGGTTTATTTAAGGTTAAAAGGCTAGCTGAAATATGCCTTAGCCATCGACCAAACACTGTTGTAATTAATGTAGTTTTGGTGTTATTATTTGTGTCTGGGCACCTGGGATATGAATGAGCACTCTCCAATTACACCAACACTTAGGTAATTTTTCCCTTTCAGTACAAATGAGGTTTTCGTATAGGAATAATAAAATAGCTTCGTGGTAACCCACTTTTGATAAGGTAATGGGAATTGCCAGGCATTACTCTGAATGGCAGCGTTAAATATTCCCCCAAATCCTAGATTCTCTTTCTCCCATTCTCTGCTTCTGATAAAAGAACTTTTACATCTTATTTGATTGAGATGTAGTCTTTGTATGCCTTTATGGGTGACTTAATACATGTCTACAAAGCACATTAATTAAACCACAAGAAGACATGTGCCTGTATCATTTATCACTAATGGTTTTATACCTTGTCTTTTATAGCCATCTTCTTTGGTCATTGTAAATTCCTCACAGACTGTTTTAACAAATAGTTGCCTCACTAAGCCAGACCTATTGTCTCCTTTCTGGCTGCATTCTGGAGTCCCAAACTCAGCTTCCTCCTTTCCTCTCTCCACACCATTTCAGTCTCTAGTAACTACTATTCCACACCAGTTTTCTTGAGACCAACATTTCTTTTCATTTCCCTGCTTTGCCTGGGTAACCTCACTAATGCAGAGAAAACCAGTTCCATCCCTGCTGCTGCAGAGGGCAGGATTCCCTTCTTTATGACTGAATAATGCTCCAATGTGTGGATTTACCACATTCTTTTGATCCATTCATCCTCTGATGGGCACCTAGGTTAAATAATTCCCAAAGTGGGGGCGACACACATTTTGACCTAGAAGTGAAAGAACTCTGCCTCGGGTCGCAAAGCTACTGCTGAAGCGCTGGGGTTACAGTCCCACTCATTGGCTCCAGGATATCTGGTCCCATCTCCCACTGCTTGGGGGCCCCTTGCAATCACTACCACTTCCTTGACGATGCTGCAGAGCCATCTTGCCTAGAGACGAGTAAGACATCAATCAAATGGTCCAGAACCTTTTATGGAATGCCGGGCTCTTAGAGACTCGTTCACGTCCTCGTTCTCTGAATGAAGAGAGAATTTCCTGCCTCTGCTCTCACTGCACCTGTCTTGCTGCAGTGAACAGCCTGAAATACGGGCTGTGCAGTAGTGTCTTCATTTCCACCAATCTGCCGGTTTAACTCAACTGTATGATTACCGTAGGATAAATATAATAAAATTTGTACACACAAGGTCATCTTCAGAACATGAATGGTGCTAGCAATTAGCAAAGATTAAATGGATATTTGAGCCTGTGCAGGCATGTCCATAAACCGAGAGCTGTGCGAATGACCCATGGCACAGGACCTTCCTGATCAGAGCCAAAAACTATGATTCACTCACCAGTTGCACTTTTAACTTTGTGTCTGTCCCCCCATGTGTCATACCAGCCAGTCCAGTATTCCATAACCATAATGGGTTTATCATTCTAGAAAGAAAGCAAATCAAATGCTAAGTGTAATACAGGAAAATAAAGTAGAACAAAGGTGCCATGGGAGAGAGCAGTTGCAACGTTTCCCACCTTTTCCCCAATGCAGATGTGTTCCTATTTCGATTCAAATTCTCTCTCACACTTATAATTTTTAGTTTTCAAGATTAACTTACTTTCTGCATGCTGTGCTCTATGTGAATAAACACCAGCACGGGAGAAGAGGGCATCAGACTGTATCATAGATGGGTGGGAGTGACCTCATGGTGCTGGGAATTTTACCTACCTCCCAGTTACATATTGCTTGAAAATACTCATTTGATATTTTTAGAGAACTTCATTCACTTGGCTGTATCTTGCCTTACCTGTTGATGAGTTTCAGCCTAGGTACAACCACACTGGGGCTCTGTATTTCCAGGTTTGAGGCTTAAACCACTGTCTGACCATACTCAGATAACTCTTTCATAGGTGCGGACACAAGCTGACCTGAGCTGTCCTGAGCTGGCATTTCCTCTCTATGAGGTTTGGATAGAGGTTCCAGAAGTTTTGGATATGCAATGTTAATTTAAGATGAAAGCCAGGACGCAGCAAGTTTCAAGAAAATGTATTTCTAGGAAGAATATTCATGTGTTTGGTTGAGTTCTTTTTGTTTCTTTTTTTTCTTCTTATAACTTCTTTCCTAGGATGTGTGTTGCAGTTTTAGTACCAGGAGCTACATATTCACTAAGTGGGCAAATTACTGTTCTGGGTCTCTGACTGAGAAAGAGTGGCATATTATCAAAATATGGAGTCAGCCAGTTTGTGTGCTATATTCTTGTGACTGACCTCTACCTAAAGGATCCCTAAATTGTCGTATCATTTCTTAATTGGAATCATTTTGTCAGAAGTTAGGTAAATGGGATAAAACTTTTCACGTATAGGCTTTTATGTTCCTGCTTAATAAGGATTCTGAGAAAGAAGCCGAACTGAGGCTTCTAAAAGTAGTGAAAGATCTTATTCTGCTTCTTGGCAAAAAGCAGAAAATAATGAATTGGTTTTGTGTGTGTGTTTGATTTGGTTTGGTTTTGGTGTTATTGTATTTTAATGATGTGGGAGTCTTCTGTTTTGTGTTGATTTCATTGGTTAAATAAAGAAACTGCCTTGGCCCTTTAATAGAACAGAAAATTAGGTAGGCGGAGTAAACAGAACAGAATGCTCGGAGAAAGAAGCCGAGTCAGTAGGAGTCGCCATGATTCTCCCATTCCAGACAGACGCAGGTTAAGATCTTCCCTGGTAAGCCACCTCGTGGGCTACACAGATTATTAAAAATGGGTTAGATCAATATGTAAGAGCTAGCCAATAAGAGACCGGAACTAATGGGCCAGGCAGTGTTTAAAAGAATACAGTTTCCATGTAATTATTTCGGATAAAACTAGCCGTGCGGGCAGCTGGGTGGTGGGAAGCAGCCCACTGCTCCTGCAGGAGGCCCAGAACCAGGGAGGCAGGATGCAGTCCCACCGCTCATACAACATTTTAATTCTCTAAATCCATCTCTAGTCAGTGTTGAAGCCACAGCACAGTTCTCATATATGGAATCACTTCTATCACTTGAAGTATAGGCAGATATATTTTCCCCTTGGAAAATTAACCAAGTACTCAGTCCGGATAGGAAACATTCTATTTTGAGACAAGACACTCTCCTTTAACATAGTACCAGGTCAGAGGATTGAATGAGAAGAACAAAACAGCAAGATGTTAATGAACTTACAGTCAATTCTCATCTCCAGTTATGCTAAGCCAGAAAAACACTAGTCATACAAATCATTCACAGAAAAAAATGGCTGACCAGTGTGTCTATTTTTATTATTTACCACCCTCTCTGGGTGATCCAGTCATAGCCCTGTCACAACTCCTGCCTTCCCTATCGTCATTGGCAAAGATAGCAAAATCTATCAGAAGATAGATAGAACCCAGTGCTGCTTAAAAATCTCACCTGCATTTGTTGAAGCTTAAGAAAAGAATCCTTCTCAAAGGCTGCCATGTTGAGAGTGGCCAATGCTGTAGAGAGAGAGAGAGGTGCCTCTGAAACATTGTGACAAGGGGTGAGTACACAGGGTGACAGGACAGTGTTTGTTACCTACTTTGCAAAGCACAAAGAACTGTCCTGTCCTAGCTATTGCCACACCACACGCGGAGGAACACTGTCTTTGTTGATGAAGACAGTTAAATTTAACCACACTTTGAACATACAGGTGGACCCAGGCAAGGCCAGCTAACACAGCAACACCTAGGAGCTGAATGAAGGCTTTGGATCCCAGACACTGCTCTTTCCAGGGTATGGTAATAAGAGCAGATCTACATAAAGGAAGAAGGAAACAGTCCACAATACCTGTCACTCTGCACTAGAGATGACCTCAGTATTGTCCCTAGACCCATTCACATGCACTTGGCATTTTCCCATAATAGTATCACTTCATGATTCTAATAAATTCTTTAGATCTGCTAAGTATCTACGCTGAGTCTAGGACTATGTGATATCAGGACTGGAACTTTGGCTGAGGTGTGCTTGTTTACACCCATCCAAGAGTTCCCTATGTGACTGTCCATGCTAGCTAGGGGGACGAGTAGGACCCTGATCCATGTCCTGCACCAGCCTAGATCTTACCTGTGCAATTATTGTTTTTTTAAAAAAAGATAGATTCAGAATGAAGAGTTCCATCAATGCTATGCTCAAAGGGGAAAAAATAAATTAAAAATGACACATGTGGTATTTGAACGCTGGACTTTGATATTGAACCTCATTTTGTATCATATCAAATCTCTGGGATCCATCACAATAGACATGGGAAAGAGGATCAGTTCTCTTTGATACATGTCTACAATTTCTATTGGCTGCCTAAGAACCTTGGTTTTCCTCTAAAGCGGCTGTAAGCCAGTACCTCCTTCGACAGAGCCAGTCCCAATCCCATTGTCATTATCTGAGGTCAAGAGGAACTCTACAATTCCTCTCTTCAGAAGAGCCTGTTGGGAAAATGAAGATTATTAATCCACATTTCTTGCTCCATGACAAAGAGCAGAGATTGGGAAATTAGATAATAAAGACAGTTTGACTTAGATGGAAAGTGAGTGATCTACAAAACAGATATAAGAAATGTCTCCAAATGTCCATATGGTAAGGGATTGGTGGCCAGCATGTTAGTGGTAGATGGCAGACAATTTAGAATGTGAGCCCAAGGGGAGGTCTTTAGGTCATTGGAGATACCTTCTGAATGAAGTCAGTGGCAATTCTATGTGTTTCTCTTTCATTACCCTAGCAGGTTAGAAAGTAAGTGGCTTGGTTCTGTCTGGTACTTCTGTGGCGATATGCACTGTCTTTCAATACTAGTGCCATTAGCGCTAAACAATCATGAACTGGAATGATAACTCTATTCTTGAATGTAAGTCTATTGTGCCTGTAGGTTGATTATTTTAGGTATCTTTTACTTTGTAATTGGTATAAAGTAATTATATAGAATAATAGTTTTTAATCATATGATGTAGAAGTATCTTCTATCTATCTGTTTCTTTCATTGGTTAATTAATAAAGAAAACTGCTTGGCCTGATAGATGAGAACATAGGTAGGCAGGGAACACAGAACAGAATGCTGGGAGGAAGAAGGCAGTGAGGCAGATGCCATAGCTCCCCTCTCTGAGATGGATGCAGGTTAGGATCTTTCCCGGTAAGCCATCACCTCATGGTGCTAAACAGATTATTAGAAATGAGTTAATCAAGATGTGAGAATTAGCCAATAAGAGGCTAGAACTAATGGGCCAGGCAATGTTTAAATGAATCCAATTTGTGTGTTGTTATTTCCGGTGTAAAGCTAGCCATGCAGGAGCTGGGTGGGAACGCAGCCCGCCATTCCTTCTACAATCATGAGTTTTCATACATGCATATGACTGCTTTGATTGTATATAAGGTATCTGCTTCAGTGGTGGGAAAGATGTGAAGTCAGAGTGACCATGTACAGCTTAGGCCATTAAAATTGTTGCTTTAGGCTTAGTTTGGTGTGGTTCCAGATACTTCACTAAAACAGTGGAGGGCTAAGGCTCTTGACAGGCTTGGTAAATGAAAGTAGAGTTTCTCAATGACCATACTACAGAAGTATGTAAATACAACAAAGAAAGAAATGGAAGACATTTGGTGCTATTATAATACTTAAAAAGTATTTTCATTTCAAGCTAAGGTGCCGTGTGAAAAAGAAAAAACCTAGGAGTCATGAGGACCTTATTCTTAGCCCAAGGCTTGGTGACGTGACTACAGTATGCCTAGACCATGACTCTATATAAGGTCAGCCTTGTCAAAAGTTGACTGTAAGCAATCTAAAGAAGACACTGATCTTAGAGCCACTTGACCTATTCCCCCAAATAGTTTCCCTCCCCCTTTATTTTATAATTGCTATTCAACAATATCAACCAGATTCTCAGTCTGCTTGTATTATCTTGCTTAACTGCTACTTGCTCAGAAGGGGAAAAAGGCCAATGTCTCACATAGCAGAAAATCCCTGGGGTTGAGAGAATTGTGGTTTGTGCCTTTAAAATCTCCAGCCCCTGTCTGTCTTCCCCTTTTGCAGCAGGTCCCAGGTTGGCAAAAGCGGCTATTGCCGTGATGTTGCTCTAAATAAACTTGTGTTTTTACCTTTTAAAATCAAGTTTTGTTTGGTCGACTTTCTCAGTGATCTCAAATTTCCCAGCACTATACAGGAAAGGCTGACCTGGTTGGGTCCTAAGAGTACCAATAAACTAACTTGATTTCTATATGGATTCTATCAGCAGAAACAAGAAATTCTACTGTGTGAGAAAGAGGTGCTAGATTCTGAAAATTCTGCTTGGATCCTGGAGCTCAGACCGATGGCTCAGAAAGCCCAGGGTCTTTCCTATGCATTTCTTGCATTCATGTAGACACACAGAGTCCCAGGAATAAAGTTAAGTAATAACTGCTGTTGTTACTAATGTTTAAATAGGGCTTCCTCAGATGCAGAGGTCCACAGATAAGCCCTGGACTGAGTCCAGTCGAAGAGAGGGAGGAGGGATTATTTGAGCAGAGGGGTCGAGATAATAATAAAACCCACGAGACAAACCCTGAGCTAGTGGGACCTGACTGACTCTGGACTGACAGCTGGGGAACCTGAATAGTAACTAACTAGGCTCTCTGACTATCGGTGACAGCTCTGTGGCTTGGCCAGTCTGTGGGGCCACTGGCATTGGATCAGGATTTATCCCTAGTGCATGAACTGGCTTTTTGGAGCCCATTCTTTATGGATGGATACCTTGCTCAGCCATGATACAGTAAGGAGGGGTTTGGTCCTGCCTCAACTTGATATGCCAGACTTTGAAGACTTCCCATGTGAGACCTTACCCTTTATGAGGAGCAGATGGGAGTTAGGTAGTGGGAAAGAGGAGGGGCAGGAGGAGGAGAGGGAAGGTTAACTGTAGTTGGCATGTTAAAGGAAAAAAAAAAAACCTTTTAAATAAAAAATTAAAAAAAAATTCTTTCCTGTAACCTAAGCTGCCCTTGAACTTGCTATAGAGTGGAGGATGCTCCGGAGCTCTTGCTCCTCCTGCCTCTGCCTCCCAAGTGCTGAGATTACAGGCAAACACCACCCACCCCCCTCAGTAACCTTAAAAAAATCAAGAAAAAGGAATACTAGCTGAATATTAATGATGGGGCTCAGGCTATCTGTTCCCAGTTGGCAGAGCCAAGTAGGCAGTACTATGTCTGGTTGTGTCAGCTCAGAACCTAAAAATTATAACATGCCGTGTACCCTGAGGCCATAGGACCATTGAGACCGGAGTCTCCTGGATTCCTTAAGCGAGGGAAGTCTACATAAGGAGGGTCTAAGCTACAAGAAAGGACACTAGCATGGCTGGGAATAACCGCTGCCCCCAAGAAGACAAATATAAATACTATGAACCAAAAAGCTGTAAGCCATGGTGGACTTTGAATGGGAATACCAAATTTTCACGTTTTAAGAAGGTTCTTTGAACAATGATTTCTAACATCGCATTTTGTCTACTGTGGGATGTCTTTCTCTATGCTGTGGAAATAGGCAAGGCAGGATAGAGCCGGGTGGGAAATCCAAGCAAAGATACAGGAGAAGAAAAGAGTCCTAGAGACGCCAGCCAGCTGCCAAGGAAGCAAGACATGTAGAAAATGAGGTAATAAGCTATGAACCACGTGGCAAAACATAGATAAGAAATATGGGTTAATTTAAATGAAAGAGCTAGTTAGTAATAAGCCTGGGTCATCAGCGAAGCATTTATAAATAATATTAATCCTGTGAGTGATTATTCAGGAACTGGTGTGCAGAAGAGAAACATATAGCTATATTGTCTAATAAAAAAGCTATTCATATTTAGCTTGATTGACATTGTTATGTAGGAAATTTATAAAAAATGAAACTTGATGTTCACATGTTCATGATGGAGATCATGAGTAAGTATGTATCTGCTCTAAATTGAAACAGTACTTCCTGGTTGGAAGAGACAAGCATATAAAACTGGGAAAGTAAAGGAAGCCTCCAAAGCCCAAGAAGTAAACAAAACATACAGTGAAACAGGAGATTCACAAGGCTCCTCCCAGAGTTACACAATCAGGAACAACTGCTATAGAGAGGCGATGACAACAGGCCAAATTACCTGCATATCATGCCAGGAGCTCCTAAGAGAGTGCTGGATGGGCTTTTCAGTGAGGCAGCTATCCTTGACTCACCCATGCTCCTCTAGGTAACCCAAAAATGCTCACTGATTCATTAACCTAGACTTGGGTGAAATCAATACTTCATTCTATCACTAGTTTCCTAGTGGGTTGATCACATCTCTCCAAGAAAAGTCACATAACACCCATGCGACTGAAAATCAGGTATACATTGTAGCAAGCCACAAAATTAGGAAGAAACAATAAAAATACAGGTGCAAAAAATCATTCTTACCTCCTTAATATATTCCATGTAGCTCCCATCTTTACTAAACGACCCATATTCATTTTCTACTTGGAAAGCAATAACAGGGCCGCCATGGTGGTACTGAGAAGCAAACAGATGATAGTTGAAGAGCAGCCTCACTATTGGAGCAGAAGTCTAGAGACCAGGATTGCTAATAAAGATACCAGAAATGATAGGTGCTTTCTCTCAAGTCTGTTGGAGTCAGGCACCTTCATTCATCTCCAGGCATGTAAGCTCATGAGGTGTTCTACCTTCCAAAGGGCTTTGTGGATACAGGACCAGCGGGTTCCATTCTGTTTCTCATATTCATTAGCTATGAGCTCTCAAACCTATGAACTCCTGTCCACGTCTACCCTATCTACCTTTCCACTTAATCCATCGTATAAGCTTCCTCTGCACTCCTCCTGCCTTAGAATGCACCCCCTCCATTCTCTTCCCCAACCCACCCCCATGAGCAGGTACTTAACATAGCCGCCTCTCTTTTATGGACCGTCTTCTTTTCCTTCTAAACTGACTGATTTGCATTGCTGTCAACACCTAACATGTCACCATGGAAGTTGCACAGAGCCTGTGCTCAGTAAGGACTAACTGGATGCTACCAATATCCAGGAAGCACACAGCTGGCTTCATTAGTCATCAGTTTCTTGTTTTCAACCACGAGGAGTTCTATACTTTATATTAGAAAGAACATGTATACACACACTTTTAAACGCTGAAAATTGGGGGGGAGCTGGTTATATAAAAATATTGTTAAAAATGGTTGTCCCCTAAAAAGACAACTAAGTTACTATGGGGCAGCATTGGATGAATTTAATTTTTCATAATTTTTATATATTTTTTTAATTTCCCCCAATATTAACCAGGTAAAACAAGATGATTTAGAGTATTCTTTATCAATGAGCCAGCTGATTGGTGAGGTTAGCAGATATCAGGTACATAGAGAGAACTAGAGCTACCTTTATGGGATCCCTGTCTCAGTGATGTCTTTTTAGAAGCTCTGGGGCTAAGCCACAAGAACCAAACAATGGTTCTAAGCTTAACTTGAGGGTCTAGACCTAACTTGTAAGAAAGTCGGTGAATATCCCAGAGGCACTGGGAATGACTACTGGACGGTGAGCCACAGTGGTTCTCTGAAATGAATCTTCTAGCAGCCCTCACCTTTCAGAAATCAGGCCGAGCTTGCAGCTCTCTGAGAGTGAGAACTCATAAACCGTGTTGTGAAAGTCTGAGTTACCATCTCACTTCTATCTAGTGTTCCCCTGCCTGTGATTCCTGACATACAGGCTAGGTCAAGCTAGGTCACTTAGAATGGAACTCACCATGACCTCTCCAAAACACCGCAAAGCCTTCAGAATTACAAATTCCCCCTGTCCTCTGGGACTGGAGGAGCTCCCGAGATGCCATCATGATGCCTGTGGTATGAAACCATTGCTCTTCTCACTGCTGTCCATGATTCTCTAACCTGCTACTAAAGTGCATCTGAAGAACCCCTCATCCCGACTGCCGTGTTCTACAGCCGCCTACGCTTTCTGATGAACGTGAGCAGGGACATTGATTACCTGCAGAGGAAGTATCCTGGGAATCAGATGATCAAAGTACTTATCAACAGCCTCAACAAAGTTCCAGTGGGTTGTTCTCAGTTGTGGCTTGGGGTAGCGCAGAAGCCAGCTGGGGACAAGAGGCAAAACATTCGTGCATGAAACAGGAAGCAGGAAAGAAGATGGGTCTGGCCAGCTGAGCTCAGCAAAGATCTCTGCTCAGAGCCGCCTATCTCTGGATGTCTTTCTGTCTACCTAATAACCCTAGCTTTGGAATATTCAATGGGCTCAAGGGATCTGTATCGTATGAGCTTTTCACAGTATCCTCTAGGACTTCAGAGATGTGTGAGTCAAACAAGGAAAGAGGCCTTCCCAGCTCTGAAGAATCAAGCTGAGGTACCGACTGATCAGGAAAAACTCCCAAGTCTTAGCTTTTTTCCATGCTACCCAGGCCTCCATTCTCCTTAGCTCTCCAGAGTAGAACACGACCTTTAGCTTTTATCATGGCCTCTATTCCTCACACAAATGACCACTTATTTCACTAAGTTCTAAGACTCCAAGAAAAACAGTAGCTCACAGGCCAAGAAACGTTCTACACATGTCACTGGGGAGGCTAAGGGCCAGGCTCCCAGGATATTCATGGAGCAGTTGGCTTCCCCAATACTCCCACAGCTTAAGCTCGGGCTTTTGCTATGCACCACCTGCTGTTGCATATCCTTAGCTTGAAGAAATGCTCTGTTTTGATTTCTGACCTGAGGAGCCACAGGGATAACCTGATGGCAGAACCTAGAAGTCCTAGTGTCCTGTCACATAGAAGGATGCCAGGAAAGGACCCTGTGTTCTCACCTGGGCCTCTATCAACTGGGATAAGGGAATGGCCAGTGTTATGATGAGATAATATGCCAGAAAAGCAAGACAGAGAAGGAGCTGAGCTCTCTGGGACAATCCCAGACGTTGTCATCATGTTCCCTTAGAGCTTTCAGTCCCTTTCTTCCAGCTCATGAAAAGAACACAGGTGCCCATTACCCCTTTTCTGTGGAGGAGCAGGATGGTGAACCCTGGCATTTCCACAGCAGCCCTCACACTGCTGTTCACGGGCACATGCTCAGTGCACCAGGACCCACATCTCAACTCTAACTCTGTAACCCAGGGTGACCTCAGAACACAACCTCCTCACCACACGCCTGGCATAACTGCCGGGGCAGGAAGTGCAGAGTTCAATTCAGGGCATAACCAGTGCCAGGAGCAATCATGCTCATCGGCTTGAGAAGTTATTTACTGTAAAGCAAAGCACCTGCCTAAGTCACAGCTCTGGATTCTGGGGTAACTCACCTGGGTAACCCACCTAGGTCAACCTCAGCACAGATGTATGGCCCTGGTCGAAGAATTACCCACAGCCCTATAGATGCAGCCAGCGAAACATAGGCCCTAGGAATGGAAACAAAGTCAGCCCCTTTCTGGTTGGCTTAAAGGGGTGGCTGAGCATAGAGAGAGCCCACAGACACAACAGGATGTAGGGATGTCCTCCATCTTCCTTCCCTTCCTCTCCCAACCATTGGTGGGGAGTGACTTCCCCTTAACCCAAGACAGCAGGGAACCCCTGCTCCAGGAAGGAGACCAGAGGCCCTCTGATCTGGGTCTGTACTAACTCTCAGTATCACAACCATTCCCAGAGCTCTACTGGAGGGGTCACACTGAGTACAGGGGCTCAGTCCCCAGCTTCAGCCTTGCTAACCTGAGGAAGTCCCCATCCCAACTCAGGGATTGACTCTTCTATAGTTTGGCAACTTCGAGTGTCTTAGGCCCCTAGCTTCTGTGAAAGGGGAGGTCAGAAGTTGCAGGATGGCAGATTATGGCTAGGGAGTGTTCAGACTCTGTGTGCAGACCCTTTCTCCTAAGAACAAGTCTTTAGTGCTAAGACACGATGAGGGCTCCTCTTAAAAGTCAAGCATACTCCTCCCCAGCAAAAAACTTGCTTGGGTTATCTCACAGTAACAGAATGACCACATACTCCAGGTCCAGGATCTCAGAGAAGTAAAATTTCCCCTTCTCTTGCTCATGGAGGTTCCAAGGGATGTAGCTGGAAGAGGGTACAAAGAAGTACAATAAGCATCACATTTCCCCCTATTCATACAATACCAAGCCCTAGTGTGTGTTTATGTTGCATCAAGTTGAGGTTTCCAATGAAAATTAACCTCCGCTACACAGGTATAACCATCTCTCTCTTACTATTCAACTGTGTTTCAAGATAACCAATAATCCTAGATTTTCATTGGCTTATATATGTTCTTCCACAGTCTTCTATTTTATTTGTTTGTTTTGTTTTTAGAGACAGGATTTCTCTGTATCTTTGTAGCCTATCCTGGAATTCACTGCTATAGTTCAAGCTGGCCTCAAATTAGATATTCACTTCCTTCTGCCTCCTGAATCCTGGGATTAAACTCATGCGCAGCCATAGCCCAGATAAAAGTGTATAGTCCATGTTGGCCCTGAACTCCAGATCCTTTTGCCTCTGCCTCCTTCAGTAAGTCCTACCAGCCTGCAGCTCCACCCTGGCCAACTCTTTTAAATAACTATGAAATGATATTAAAAAATGGGAAAACACAACCAAAAATATGTACAGTTTTCAACAATTATTAATAAGAATTAACTAAAACAAGAAAAGTCAATAGTTTCTATGAGCAAGAATCATAAAGGACAGTCTCACTCTCTCATGCTCAGGAAGGAGAGAGGCAGCCAGGGCCAACACCCACAGGGCTAAGGGTACTCTGTGTCAAAGGACATGTGTTTGGTTCATACTATGTGACTTTGTGTGAGTCAATGACACAGTTTGGAATTAGGACTCCTAACATCCTGTTTCCTACTAACTGATTTTTAAACATGCAGTTTTTGTGCAGTGAGTAATTTGGGGTGATAAATGTGGTGTATGACAATGGAACTGACTGCATTTAGGTGAAGGAGTGAAAAATTTAGTCTGCTGAAAAGAATATCCATAGCAACACTTATAATTATAACTTGAAAGGAGAAAATGAAAATTTTGATTGCTACTAACAAGTGACATTAAGGAAAAAGTATAAAAATAAAAATAAAAAATAAAGAGATAAGGTAAAACTGCTCCTCTAACTATTAGCAGGAAAATCAATTCTAAATTGTGAACAGATAGTAAACGTGGCCTGAAATAAAAATGGGAAAAGAGGATCCATCCAGCAAACGCACTCTCACGGCTTTCCATCCACTTAATAATGTAGCATTGAGTAAAGAAGAAACTGGCTGAGAGGAGGTAGAGAGAGCAGCTCCACAGCCAGAGTTAGAGGAGTGAAATGTGTAAAAAACAAACATAAAAACAGCAAAGGAATGATACAGATACAGATTTCAATGGACAACTAACTTCAGGATCTGGGCCGAGGAGGTGGTCCAGGGACAAGGGCTTGTCCCACAAGTGTGAGGACCCGAGTGAAAAATCTCCAGAACCCATGAGTATAAAAACAAGATGTGTACCTCAATCATATTTAACCACAATGGTCCTACGTGGGGTGGGAGAGAAGACAGAAAAATTCTGAGAAACCCACTGGTCAGCTATCCTGGCACACACAATGAAAAGACAGCAGAGTTTCCATGTCAAACAAGGTAGACGATAAGGACAGACAGACAGACACACACACACAGTATACACAGACATACACATGGCATGGCTACTAAAAGCATAAAGAATTCAATAACGAACAAATATATATGAGGTGTTGTTAAGACTAATTTTCAATACCCTATGTAGTTCAAGGTGGCTTCTAATTCACAATCCTCCTGCCTCAGCCCCTCAGTGTGCTGACACTACAGACACACGACCACTGCACACCTGGCCGCATCCTGTTTTGAAAAGGCGACTAAATAATATTAACAGGGCCTATCACAGTAAATGTCATTAATAGGTCCATATTGCAACAAAATTATAAAATGACAGCTAAAAATGATAAACACGAAGATAAATAAATAAAAGAAAGCATATCTCCAAATAGCTAATAGGTCAAGAAGAAAAATACCACCAAATTGATGAAATATTTTAAAGTAGAGTTCAACTCAGAAGAAAAGAAGGTGTAAGAGAAGGAGATAGTAAATGAATTGAAAGAGAAAAGCAAATAGTACAGCCTTAATTAATCTTTGGAAAAGTCACCAGGAAAGCTGTAAACTACTTGTTTGGAAAGACAAAAAAAGCAAAAGATGAGATTAAGAAAGGAAAAGTAGCCCGACTGCACAACACTATGTATAATTTCTGGCAAGCACAGGACAGAAAAAGGGAAAAAATTTTAGTCTGAATAAATCCCAAAATAGAAAGGTGAGGAAAAGACATAGACAAATACATTCAGGGGAAAGAGAAGACATGATGTCATAACCACCAAAGGCCCCTAACTCATCACCCCATAGCTGTAGATTACATCCCATGCTCTTACAGGTAAACCTTTATGAGCATTTATGGGTAAGGGTAAGTCTGTGTAAATCATTTTCAGTGAGTAGAAAAAGAGTCACTCTGTGACCTTACATATAAGACTGAGATGAAACTGGACAAAGGCACACATAAAATTTAAATCAATTTCACTTATAACCATAGATAAACATACTTATAATAAATCACTACCAAACCACGTCTACTAGTCGATGCACGCATGTACGCCTGGGGGTGTGTTGCCACTAGAGTTCATTAAAGGACCGTGAAGTGACTGGATAAATGCTCGTGTTTATATCCATAGATTAGCGCTGCTCTTGGCCATCATCAAATTAATTTCAAGTAACAGGAGCTTGTAGTGATAAAAGCGGCGGGGCTGCGTCCCCGGCACCCGGCCGCCCGCATGGCTAGCTTATGCTCGAAATAATTACACGGAAACTGTATTCTTTTAAACACTGCCTGGCCCCGTTATCTGTAGCCTCTTATTGGCTAGCTCTTACATATTGATCTAACCCATTTCTAATAATCTGTGTAGTCCACGAGCTGGCTTACCAGAGAAGATCTTAACCTGCGTCTGTCTGGAGTGGGAGAATCATGGCGACTCCTGACTCAGCTTCTTTCTCCCAGCATCCTATTCTGTTTTCTCTGCCTACCTTAGGGTTGGCCTATCAAATGGGCCTAGGCAGTTTCTTTACTAGTAAGAAGTCAGCCCCACATCAGGAGCTGATCCATGTGAAGAAAGAATGCTGTAGTGCTCACTCTAAACTGTTGTACTACTCTGTGTGTCAGCACTCCAGGGCTTAGGAAATGTCACCAAAGAGAAGATGGAAAAAAATAGAAGAACGAAAGGATGGTGAGGTGTGCTTTGGAAGAGTTTTTCTGGACATGACATGGCCATTGCATTCATGACCTCAGGAGGGCTGTTGTTACCTGTAAAGATCTTCACAAGACTGAACCTGACAACATTTTGTCATGGAAGAAAGAAAGGTTCATGAACCTCCCAGGGACAACTGATAGGCTAGAGAAGGAAGGGGCATCACTTCCTTTAGTGGTGTGGCCACTGATGATTGGTCCATGCCCCCAGAAATACCCTCCCATTCATACTCATGCAAGAAACCCTAACCAAACCGAGTCTGTGAAAATAGACATGAACTAGAAGAGGTATTTGTAGAAGAGCAGGGTTTCAGTGGGAAGCTGAGATGTAAAGGAAGGTGAAAATGATCAAAATTCCCTATATACATGTAGAGATTGTCAGAGAATAAAAACAATAACGAACGAGTAGCTATTATAGAAGTTTCAAACTAAGACCATTTTGTTTACATCTCCGCCAAGAAAACAGATGACACTTGCTGTGAAAGCACCCATATTCTATCAACTTCATCCAAGGCTTGGATTACAAAGCAAACTAAGGATGCTATTTAAGGGACAACTGGACACAATGTAAAAGCACCGGCTGGAAATGGCTGGTCTACAGCTGAGTCTTCATGCTGTGCTCTCAAACACAGAACCCTGACTTGGCCAGTCTGCAACCCTGACAGGAGCCCAGTAGGCTACAGCGGGCCATAAAGGCTGGAGAGAGGTACTCACGTGGTGACAGTGTTGAAACCACAGGCCCGAAGCTTCAGCAAGCGGTCCTTCCAATACTCCCTGGGCACTCGGAAATAGTGGATGGAGCCTCCAATGATCATGAACTTGTGACCTTCCAGGGTGAAGTACGCTTGGCCCTGAGCATTCTTTTCAGTGCTAAGTCCTACAGATCTGTCCTTCAGCTTGGAAGGGGTCAAACGAGACCACCTAAACCTGGAGTGGAGGGAAAAGAGAGGAAGGTGTGTCAAGGCCACTGTGGGCCTCCAGACCAATGAGGCTCCTGTTAGCAGGGCACACTAGACTGCTTGTGTTCCTTAGTCTCCCCAGGAAAAGAAACAAAGCTCCCCGCTCCCTGCTCGCACCAACCTGGCAGGAGACACTTTAAACGTGTCATCTCTGAATTCAGAGTGAGGACCAAGACCTGAGAAGACAAGCGGCAAGAAGAAGATGGCCAGACTTCTCCTCCAGGAAGGACACTTTCTGCAAGGAAAAGAGACATCGACAAGAGGAACACAGAGGCTCCTTGAGCCATAGGGGCCAGGAGGCTGCTCCAGAAACTTCTAGAGGCCCATGGCAAAGGACACCCATCGTGGGCAGGTGTTCTCCCAAGAAACCTAGTGGAAGGGAGGCCTGTAGCTCCACTGGCTCCACCCAAGTCCCCCAATTCCAGGGCTCCCACAAATCCTTCCCCATAGCACCTGAAACAGGATACACCACAACAGGACGAGGCTGGGAAATTGGGGTAAGGGATTCAGGAAAGGTGGGGCTCTCCGTGCACACGGTCCAGGGAGGACACCGCCAAAGCACCTCCTTGTCATCCACAACTACACTGTCAAGTTCAGAGTCATCGTACAGACCTGTGAGCAGGGTAAGGGAGAGAAGAAACTGCAGAGGAAAGAGCTGGGGTAGAGAGACTTGAAATGGGAATCGGGGCGCTAGTACCACAAATCCTTGCACATGACTGACTGGCAGACCTACAGAATGCCCTGTGAGAAGTCTAGAGGACGTCCCACGAGCACGCTCAGGATAATGGGGCTGGAGGAGTTCAGGAAGGGCATGTGTCTCTAAGAGCTGGCAGAACTTGAATCTTAGAGTCTGGTAACCCCAGGGGAGGCAGAAAGGATCACCTGAGGTATGCCATTGCAGGAAGTCGTGAAGAAGAGGACCGTGAAGCTTCTGCTCCCTTGGGTGCCTCAGAAACCCAACCTTCAGTCAGGACTAACAGCCGCCAGGCCGGATCCAGGCTCAATTCAGTGCTGCTGACTGGATGAAATGTCTCAAGAGCTGGGGGCTGGTCCCAGAACCTTGACACCACCGTGCCACCCCAGGTCAGTAGCCGCTACAGCCAATGAGTGGGTCAGGGTCTTCCTGGACCGTGTGGATCAGAGACTGCAGGCTGTCCTGGACTCCCTTAGCACACACATGCCTCTCAGTGCAGGCAATGAAAGGGGAGGATGGATCACCGGGGTTATCTTGGCCTTGGCCTTCTCACACTGTGTGTGTACAGGCAGCTGTCTCACAACAGCAAGGTCAGAGACGGTAGGGAGAACAGGAGATTACTTCAGGGAATTCAAAGTTGATAAGCCCTTTGAGGGAAGTCACAGGTTACAAAATTAATATACCAGAATCGACAGCCTTACTATCTACCAAGAAAGAGTGAAAAAGAGACCAGAGAAGCAAGTTCATGCCCAATAGCCTTTTAAAAAAAAATCTACGAGAGCCAATCTAACCAAAGGAATGTTTTATGTATTATTTTATCAACTAATTCTTCAGCCTGCTCTTCCCTGTTTCCTCTTATCACTCAGTGATATGAACATTAGGACTTCTGTCGTTTCCCATGGGCATCTGTGTTTCTGGATTTTCTGTTTATTTGCTCATGGTTTCGGATTTTGTGAATTCTTCTTCTTTCAGCACATGTATTCTTCTTCCGTTCAATCCAGACCACATGCTGTGAGTCAGTCTAGAAAAATATCACAAAATAATTATGATTTTTATAAAAAGTCCAGCACCCAAAAAAAAAAAAAAAACTACGCAGAGCAATGGGAAAAAATACTGGCCTGGATAAACACACCTTTAATACCTGTTTGTGGCTGTAATGCCAGATTCTGGATGGAAAAACACATAACTGGCAAAGCAAGAAACCCAAAGACCACAACGTACAACTGGGAGACAATGCCCAGGGCTTGAGTTACAGGCAAATCATGTACTCTGGCATCCCTTCTCTACCCAGTTACCAACAGCTGTCTCAAAGCCTTGTGCATGCTCACACTGGCAGAACTCTGTTAATAGCTCACTGTCTTCATCCTTACAGAGTCGTTCTCCAAAGGCCATGATACTCTAAACAGAAGCAATTGTGTTCTTGCCTTGAATGTCTTGAATATTTCCTTGCTAGCATATATCTGATGTTACACTGTTTACTTGTCCACTCAGTTCTGGGGGATTTTGTTTATTTGTTTTGCTCTTTCCCACCATAAACTTTAGATAGACATGTTCTCTTTGCATTAAAAAACAAAAAAGAATTTGCTAAGCCCTCCGGTGTTGGAGCATGCCTTTAATCCCAGTACTCAGGAGGCAGAGGTAGGGTCAGCCTTGTCTACAAGAACTAGTTCCAGGACAGGCACCAAAGCTACCAAGAAACACTGTCTCAAAAAAAACAAACAAAAAAAGTTTTTGTTGAACTCAGGCTTTCATATATATTTATAAAATATATATGAAATAAATATTTCATTTATATATAATGGTAGTATATATGTTTAACATATATGAGACCCTGAGTTCAATTCTCAACACTGAAAAGGGATAGAAATTCCTTTCATAGACATCATAATGCTTTATTTTAATATGGTCATGGACATTTCATAAAGTCAAAACCAAAGAATCTATTGTCTTAGGACTGGCAAGGGCACCGTCACTTAAAGAATGACAGCACCACAGACTATGGTTAGTGAGGCCATGGCTTAGGACACAGCTAAGGGACATTTCAGTTCCTGACATTGCAGTAAACACATCCAACACACTCCTTGGAGACAAAGGCGGTGAAGAGAACACACTTGCCCACAGCAACCACATAAAGCTACACCTCAGCTTCAGGAATCTCAAGGCTTCCTTCCAGGAATGGAGGACACTTGGTTCTTGCTTGTTGAGTATGCCCACGGTTCCATGCTCAATTCTAACCACTTCAGAAATAAAAATTCGAGGAAAAAGTCTACTTTGGGGAGCAAAAAAAAAATATCATCATTCCTTAAAACTGATGAAGTCTCGAAGAGGAGAGCTTTTCACCTTCCTCAGCAAATACTTCAAAAACTTCACTTGATGGAACATGCACATTGACCTGGACATTCTCTTTCCCACATTTGTCTCATCCTTTCTTCATTTCTTTTCTTTCCTCATAGGTTTTATTATTGGATTTTCCTGCATTATGTTCTTTGAAAGCAATACAGACAACTTGAGGTAAATTCATTCATTCCTCTAGTCTAGTCCAACTCTTTGTGTCTTCTGTGATTATCAGGAGCATGTTATCCTACAAAGGTGCTGCCAGGCATTGTTATATTCCCTGCATCAGCATCAATGTGCTCTCAATACACTTGATAGCAATTTTATTTTAATTCTGAAGGGTTCTTATATGCTTTTTATTGCATTTCTTGTATTTCATTTAAAGTTATATCAGCTAGTCATGTACCGTTTGATCGAAGTTGGGCATTATCCTGATGTTTGGATTATAATTGGAACCTTCTGATGTGTAGCCTCAAGCATCAAGTGTCTCTAAAGGGTTTTCTTGGTTGGTTGCCATACTTCTTGCTAGCCTTAGCTGTCTGTTAGTAATGTTTTCTTTTTCTGACGCTTGTAAAATATTTAAAAGACCTTGAATGTATACCGAGATAGGGTGGTAAATAAATAGACACATGACCCAGACATTTTTTTCGGTGAATGATTTGTATGATTGGTGTGTTTCTGGCTTAGCATAACTGGAGATGCGAATTGACTGTAAATTCATTAATGTCTTGCTGCTTTGTTCTTCTCATTCAATCCTCTGACCTGGTACTATGTTAAAGGAGAGTGTCTTGCCTCAAAATAGAATGTTTCCTATCCGAACTGAGTACTTGGTTGATTTTCCAAGGGGAAAATATATCTGCCTATATTTCAAATGATAGGAGTGATTCCATATATGAGAACTGTGCTGTGGCTTCAACACTGACTGGAGATGGATTTAGAGAGTCAAAATACAATAATGCCAAAACCAAACAAATCAAACACACACACACAACCAATTCATTATTTCCTGCTTTTTGTAAAGAAGCAGAATAAGATCTTTCACTACTGTCAGAAGCCTCAGCTTGGCTTCTTTCTCAGAATCCTTATTAAGCAGGAATATGAAAGACTATACATGATGGGCTGGAGAGATGGCTCAGTGGTTAAGAGCACTGGCTGCTCTTCCAAAGGTCCTGAGTTCAATTCCCGGCAACCACATGGTGGCTCACAACCATCTGTAATGAGGTCTGGTGCCCTCTTCTGACCTGCAGACATACAGACAGAATATTATATACATAATAAATAAATATTTTTTAAAAAAGACTATACATGAGGAGCTTTATCCAATTTACCTAACTTTTGACAAAATGATTCCAATTAAGAAATGATGCGACAACTTAAGGATCCTTTAGGCGGCCGTCAGTCACAAGAATCTAGCATATAAACTGGCTGATTCATGTTTTGATAATATGCCACTCTTTCTCAGTCAGAGACCCAGAACAGTAATTTGCCCACTTAGTGAATATGTAGCTCCTGGTACTAAAACTACAACACACATTCTAGGAAACAAGTTATAAGAAAAAAAAAAAAAAGAAAGAAAAAGAACTCAATCAAACACATGAATATTCTTCCTAGAAGTACATTTTCCTGGAGCTTGCTGCCCTCCTGGCTTTCATCTTACATTAACATTGCATACCCAGAACATCTGGAACCTCTGTCCAAACCTCATACAACAGAAAAGCCAGCTCAGGACAGCTTAGGTCAGCTTGTGTCAGCTCATATGGCAGAGTGACCTGAGCAAGGACAGACAGTGGTTTAAGCTTCAAACCTGGAAATACAGAGCCCCAGTGTGGTTGTGCCTAGGCTGAAACTCATCAACGGGTAAGGCAAGATACAGCCAAGTGAATGAAGTTCTCTAAAAATGTCAAATGAGTATTTTTCAGCAAAATGAAGCAGGTAAGGAAGTACCAAACAATTAAGGTTCATGCTATAGCCCCCTGGCTGTCAAAATCCAAATCCTCTTCCTTCCACCAATGAGTTATTCTTGGCAGCCAGTGCTATGAGCTGGGAAAGAGAGACTCCTGGGAAATAATGAGTCTCCCAGGAGCTGCTAGAATATCCCAGAACCTTGGCTACAGGGCTGTCTGTTAGTGAGCAGCTGGGTCTCTTCTTTTCTAATGATTTCTGCTCCCCTCGTAGGAACTGAGGAGAGTCATCCATAGACTCTTTCTCTTGATTGGTTCCATAGAAGCTTTCAGATGTGTGCTTCATGCTCTACCAGGAGAATCAGGAGATGGAGAGGGGTGGGAAAAGATGGGTTGATTCAAGCTTTGGCTTGAGGAAATTGGGTCAAATTTCCTTCATATCTTCGTCTTTAGGGAGAGAGGGCTAGGCGTTGTGGGTCTTTCTGGAATAGTGGGTAGAAAATTTATGGCTAGGCTGAGTCCTTTTTAGGGAGCTGCCTTTCCTCAAGTTTTCCCTTGAGAGGCATGCCAGGCAGGTCTCTTCTCTGGAGTGCAACTTGACTCTTTTTCCTGAAAGTCAAATTTGAATCTGACCTAGAGGTCATACACACCTAAAAGGAGGGGCCTTTAAGTGATTGTGAGGAAGTCTGGAGGAGCACCTGGGTCCTTCTGCTCCATTAATATACCAAAAGATATCAAAAGGGAAGCTCAACCACACTCCAGGACAAAATCCCCCTTGGAGCGCTTTCTTTGTTCCTCCCTTAGTTCAAGAGAGGCTTGTTGTTGATGCTTTTTGTTTCCTTCTGGTTTCAGAGGGTTCAGTCGTGCCTTGTTTGGCCTCCTGTGCTAGGGCAGACCATCAGCAAGTAAGATGTAGAAGTTGAGTTGGGGTGGGGCCAAGGGAAAAATACCCCGAAGTGCCCACCCAAAGAAGTGACTGCCTTCTTTCAGCTAGGAATGCCCACCTCCAAAATTTCCCAGAAACTCCCATTACAGCGTTACCAGATGGGGAGCAAGCCTTTAATATATGAGTGTGGTGGTGGGGCAGCTCATATTCAAATCGTGTGAGCAGCTAACATTTGCTCACCTCTCTTGTGCCAGGCACTGTGCTGAGGGTTTAACACTCCCTGACTCTCCCAGGGCAATGCAGTAGGTACTATTGTTGTCCCCCACTTTATGAGGAAATCAGGACCCAGAGGGATGCAGAAATTCTTGCACAGACCTGGGAACTGAGAGCCACAAAGAAGTGCCCCTCCGATTCAACAAGATTCAACTGGACTCCACTCAGTAATTATCACAGCATCCGAAACCTCCTGCAATGCACAGCTGTTGCTCACAGGTGAAGCCAGCCCAGGTGGAGCGCAAGACTGCTGTGCGCAGTGACCCTCCACCATGTCTCTGTAAGATGCCATCTGCACCTTCTCTAAAAACATTCCAGTAAAATACCATCATGGTCTTTTATATTTAATTTAGTTTCTATGGAGGGAAACATATGGAGCGTTACCCCAGTCAATGACCTTGTTGACATATTTTTCTCTATTTTTTTAAATTAGATTAATATCTGCCCTGAGGTATTCTGAAGAACTGATTTTGTTCTCTGAGTCTCTGGACTGCATTTCCTTTTATTTACCTACATATATTGTTTTTCCTAGTTAAAAGTCACATTATTGGGTTGATAATTTTCTCTTCATACAAATCCTCATTGATATCAATTTTCCTATATTTGCACCACACTAATTTTGGTACTTTATATTTTCACTCAATTCAAAACATTTAAAAATGTCTTTTGAAGCTTTTCTTCATTCTTTGTTTAAAATATGCTGTTAAAGTTTTGAATCTTTAGGGATTTCCCAGTCATTCTTAATTTTTCTTTTTATGTGTGTGTGTGTGTGTGTGTGTATGTGTGTGTGTTCATGCCGTACTGCAGAGGTGTAGGTCAGAAGATAATTTAAGGTGCTTTTTTTCTCTCTTCCAGCCATGTAGATTCTGAGGATAGAGCTCAGTTTATCAGACTCGAGTGCAAGAGCCCCTCCTGCTGGGCCATCTCGGTACTGCATCATTCTTTTTTGATTTTTATGTTAGTACTGTTGATGGCAAAGAAAAGAATTTGTATTATTTCTGTTCTTGCTCAGTTACTGAGATTCATTCTATGTACAGATTACTATCAGTCTTGGAAATATTCCAGGTACATTTTAGAATAATATGTACTTTGTTTTTGTTTTCAAGTTATGATTATGATTTGTTTGCTCACCCATTGTTCTCTTAATGGTCATCTTAAGTATTTTGAGGGTCCTCTTAGGTACATCCACATATCCTATTTCAATTGGGAATTTGCATTTTATATTATATATTTTGTTGAGAAATTTATTCCTTTAGAATTTTTATTTTTCTGAGTTGTCATATGTCTATTATAAATGTGGCTACTTTAGTTTTCTTTTAGTTAGTGCTTTGTGTGTGTGTGTGTGTGTGTGTGTGTGTGAGAGAGAGAGAGAGAGAGAGAGAGAGAGAGAGAGAGAGAGAGAGAAAGAATTAGTGTGCAGAAAAAAATTTAATACATTTGACGCATGAGCCGGGCTTGCTAGTGAGATATACTTTTATATCAAGAGTCTTCACTGTTCAGCAGACTTGAGAATGCTGGAGGAAGTGGAATAAGTAACGGTCTTAACTTGAAAATGTGTTTGATCAAGAGTTTAAACATCCATAAGATAAAATTTAAAATAAATGCCCACATTTTCTGTAAAATGAGTTCTGGATAATTGAGAAATAGAAGACTTTGATATATTCCCATACAGTTTGTGCTAACAAGGCTTCTGTGATCACACCCATTGCCCAGAACAACGGTCAGGGCTCTAGCTCCAGGAATGACACTTGCTAGTTCACATCCCAGCTCCAGCACTTCCAGGCTGAGCTAAGTTGGACAGTACTCCAACCTTGTTTTATCGCCTGTCCAGTGGGGTGGTGGTTTATCACTGTGGGGTTCTTACATAGAACTACTTAAATAAGACGCTTTACTCAGTGCCTAGTGATAGTAAAAGTTCAATAATTCCTAGTCACTTTGATGTGTTAGTAATTATTTTATAGTCATAAAAGGCATACTTCACAAAGATAGCAGATTTTAAAACATTTACATAATGGCTTATTGGCAAAGATATACAAATAAGTACTGTTAGAAATAAAAATGAGGGGCTGGAGAAATTGCTCAGAGGTTCAGAGCACTGGCTGCTCTTCCAGAGGTCCTGAGTTCAATTCCCAGCACCATATGGCGGACTCCATTCATCTGTAATGGGATCTGATGCCCCCCTGTAGCATGCAGTTGTGTATGCATAGAGGGCACAGTTGCATAAAATAAAGAAGTCTTTAAAAATAAAAATTATGTGAGTATGAGAGAATGTGAATCGAAATAGGAAGACATCTGCATTGGGGAAAAGGTGGGAAACTGCAGGTGTTCTCTCTCGTGGTACCCCTGTTCTGCTTTATCTTACCGTGTTACACTTAGCATTTGATTTGCTTTCTTTCTAGAATGATAAACCCATTATGGTTATGGAATACTGGACTGGCTGGTATGACACATGGGGGGACAGACACAAAGTTAAAAGTGCAACTGGTGAGTGAATCATAGTTTTTGGCTCTGATCAGGAAGGTCCTGTGCCATGGGTCATTCGCACAGCTCTCGGTTTATGGACATGCCTGCACAGGCACAAATATCCATATAATCTATGCTAATTGCAAGCACCATACATGTTCTGAAGATGACCTTGAGAGTACAAATTATATAATAATTAACCTACGGAAATCATACAGTTGAGTAAAACCGGCAGATTGGTGGAAATGAAGACACTACTGCACAGCCCGTATTTCAGGCTGTTCACTGCAGCAAGACAGGTGCAGTGAGAGCAGAGGCAGGAAATACTCTCTTCATTCAGAGAACGAGGACGTGAACGAGTCTCTAAGAGCCCGGCATTCCATAAAAGGTTCTGGACCATTTGCGTGATGTCTTACTCGTCTCTAGGCAAGATGGCTCTGCAGCATCGTCAAGGAAGTGGTAGTGATTACAAGGGGCCCCCAAGCAGTGGGAGATGGGACTAGAGATCCTGGAGCCAATGAGTGGGACTGTAACCCCAGCGCTTCAGCAGTAGCTTTGCGACCCGAGGCAGAGTTCTTTCACTTCTAGGTCGAAATGTGTGTCGCCCCCACTGTGGGAATTATTTAACCTAGGTGCCCATCAGAGGATGAATGGATCAAAAGAATGTGGTAAATCCACACAATGGAGCATTATTCAGTCATAAAGAAGGGAATCCTGCCCTCTACAGCAGCAGGGATGGTACTGGTTTTCTCTGCATTAGTGAGGTTACCCAGGCAAAGCAGGGAAATGAAAAGAAATGTTGGTCTCAAGAAAACTGGTGTGGAATAGTAGTTACTAGAGACTGAAATGGTGTGGAGAGAGGAAAGGAGGAAGCTGAGTTTGGGACTCCAGAATGCAGCCAGAAAGGAGACAATAGGTCTGGCTTAGTGAGGCAACTATTTGTTAAAACAGTCTGTGAGGAATTTACAATGACCAAAGAAGATGGCTATAAAAGACAAGGTATAAAACCATTAGTGATAAATGATACAGGCACATGTCTTCTTGTGGTTTAATTAATGTGCTTTGTAGCCATGTATCAAGTCACCCATGAAGGCATACAAAGACTGTTGACCAAGGTGTTCTATCCTACCTGGTTTTTGTTCTCTCAATTACAATCTTCATGGCTACAGTTGAGCCCTTCACTGACATTCATGTCTCGTTGCTTCCCATAGCTAAAAATGTGATTGGATGACCCAGGGGAGTCGTCCTGCACTAGTGCTGCACACAGTGAGCAGTGCATTTGCTGTGGCACCTGGGTCCCTTGGATTTTTCTTTCTCTTTTTTTAGGACTACTTGTAAGTGGTCCCTGCTGTGAGAGACCACTCGGCAAAAAAATGATATTTTTTTTACCTACAGTTTCTGTCTCCCCCTGTTTTCACGCCCAACAGAAATCCGACTTACTGCGTCTAAATTTATCAGATATGGAATCTCCTTCAACATGTATATGTTCCATGGCGGAACCAACTTTGGTTTTATCAATGGAGCCGAGAATGTGGACCAGCACCGAGGTGTTGTGACTAGCTATGGCAAGTGATGATCGTCGGGGTCGTTTCTCTGGGATGGGTGGTCCTAGAATCTTAGGGAAGAGACTCCACAGTCATGTTCTTGTATCTTGAGATTTCAGCAGGCAGTCTGTGCTGAGCAATAAGGCTTTTGTCTGTGCCCCTTTATTCTTTGACATTTATTGCTGCCCAGAGAGCTGCCATTCTAGCAGCTAGGAATCCTGGCACTCAATGCTCTGCTTCATTTGTGTGCACTGACCCCATTGTTATCAGAACTAGCTAGGTGGGGAAAGGATGCCAGGTAGAAGAGACAAGAGCGTCTGTGAGAAAGTCAAAGAGCAGGGTGAGCCCCGTGTTTTCAGATAGAATTTGGGGAATGTTTCCAGGTTGACAGTTCACACCTATATCTCAGCCTGTTATAGAATGTGACAGATACAAAGGATGAGTGTTCCATCATCTTAACTTGGATGGATCTGGGCTCTCACGTGTCCCCATGCAGAAGCAGGGACTGCTGTGGAGGACTGTGTGGCCCAAACAGGGTGCTCTGTGTTGTAGACTATGATGCCGTGCTGACCGAGGCTGGAGATTACACAGAAAAGTATTTCAAGCTGCGGAAACTTTTTGCTTCTGCTTCAGGTACTTAGCACCTTAGTGGGGGATGCCACTCTCATGGGCTGTCCATAGCTGTGGAGGAGCGAGAAAAGGGAGGAGTCTTTTTTAGGGGGTAGAAGCTTGTGAGCTCTTGAGAGGCAGGACAATGTTACATCACATATCAGGTTTCCCGCTGAAAAGCCAGATGGGCTGTGTGAGCCTTCTAAACCTTTCACTTTCTTTCCTGACATGAAAATGATGAAATTGGATTCTTATGTGATGATGTAGGCCAAAGAATTTCCCATTTGCAAAGCTTTAGTATTATGTGTTATGTAATAGCTGCATATGCAGAAAGAAAATATATTATATTGACTTTAATTAAATGCATCCAATTATGTGTCCAGTGAGAGTTAGAAAAGAGCTAAAAATGCATTGCAAAAGATGTAACACACAGCTTTCTACTAGTCCTCTGTCTCTACGTCACTAGGAACAGGAGGTACACATGTTATTAGGTACATGTGTCCACCAGGAAGTAATATTAACTAGATATGTGTCCCTACCAGACCTCAAAATGCAAAATGGCACCAGTTATCTCCCTTAGAGAAGCCTGTGCTAGTATAAAATTCATTTTTTCCTTTATCTCTGGATACAGAGTTTGTCATGAGAATACTTAAAGAAAGAAATGTTCATTTTAGTCATTTAGCCCTGCGATCCATTCTCATTACAGCAGGTTCCCTGCCTCGGTTGCCTCCACTTATTCCCAAGACTCTATACTCCTATGTGGATCTATTATTCTACTTGCCATTGTTTGAAATCCTACCATACTTAAATAAGGTGAGAACTGCTTGGGCACTGGAGTGGCAGGGGTGGAGGATGGGGCCAGGGAGGAATAAGGGAGCAGGATGTGTGTCTCAGAGGAGATATTCCATCAAGGAACTTTTCTAAGGTAGAGTTTGAAAATTACTGCATGGCATTGTATCTGAACCTGGAATTATTGGCCAGGAGCCAATTGTTCCTATGGAGAAGATGATAAAGAACTTACTTGCAGAATTAAGGAGAAAACGGGCATCGCAGGATATGGCGCTCATGGAAGATCCTACCCCCAGCTTGAAGGACTCACTTGGTGAATATTATCATAGGGTCCACAGATGGAAATCTCTTAGCTATGAATCCACAAAAACAATCTTCTTTATTATTCGTTAGTTAGCCTGTGTTTTCTTTAATTACATGTGTTTTCTCTCTCTCTCTAAATGAGAAGCCTGTCTTATCTGTAGAAACCAAACTCTTGAATTTTTATTGGCTTCACCTCTACTGTTGCAATTTTAGACAAGAGCAGTGATCAGTAAATGCTCTGTACAAATCAATGTTTATTGACTTGAATATTTATTTCTCATCTTCAGTTATTTTGCAATACATTTGCTTACTGACTAATATTTATGATTATAGCGGTTATGCAGTCGACACAATGCCCTGTTTTCTTGGTCAGTAAATGTGTTATCATAGAAGCATTGTTATAGCATCTATTACACAACTGTTTTCATTCAAAAAATCCTTGAAGACCACTGTGTGGTCCATCATATACTGACAAGAGTGTTAAGAGAAGGATCATAGCTTCTTCCCATTTGTCTTCTGTTTCTACCCTGTTTTCATCCTAGCCTGTCATGTTATACACTCCGGTTACCATGGAGAATCTTCCAATAAACAACAGCAGTGGTCAGCCCTTTGGACTGGTCCTCTATGAGACTTCCATCTGCTCTGGCAGCCAGCTCTATGCTCAGGTCCGTGATTCAGCACAGGTAGGCAGCAACAGGTATCTCTGGTGGCATGTGTCCCTCCTCTGCCTCTGAAGAGTCTATCACAGATTCTTCTTCACCATATGCTAATATTTATTTCACCAAAATGATGGAATCATAGGAAAAATCCCTGTACTAAGTAGGAGATGCTTTTAGTAGTGTGGATGCATACAACAAGAAAATTTAAGGGACAATAGGTCAGTGCAATATTTATACTCTTGGTTGTATTTCTTGACAGATAGCATCTATAATTCTTATTTCTCTGTCCCAAACCTTGGTGAATATCCAGCCCCTGTTGCTAGTCTTTTCTCTGCTTCTTTCCATAGGCATAGATGGGAATGTTAAAATCAATGGCACTTCGCTGAGAAATTTCACCATCTATTCTCTGGACTTGAAGATGAGTTTCTTCAAAAGGTAGGTTGCTCCCTACACCCAATGCATCCTGAGGATGTGAGAGCTCGTGAATTCTTCCTCTGCTGATGAAAAGCCCAAGATTCGGACACCTGGAGTGGGGAGACTCCAGTTCCCAGATACTCCACTTCAGCACTAGAACCAATTGGGTGTTTCAATTGCTACCCTAGTACTTTGAGTTCAATTCGTCGATGGAATCCTGGTCTTCATTGGTTAAGTATTGGAAGAAGATCTGGTAAGACTTCTTCTTAGCTGAATCTTTTGATCCCTCCTCCAGGCTTCGTTCTGCCACCTGGAGGCATGCACCTGAGCATTACTTAGTGCCACGTCCACAGCAGTGACTGCCGTGTAGTGACAAAATGCCTCTGCGCTGGCTTTTGCCTGCTGAAGGATTGGGGTTAGAGCTTCTTGGAGCGAAGCCCCAGGTGGTCCCCCTGGCAATCAGCAGTCCAGAGAGGACCTGATGCCCTAGGCAAATCTCGTATCTGGAGATGGCCCTGAGAGCGAGCCCTCCTGACACCTTGCCTGATCTTTCTCTGTATTTCT
>NW_026067994.1:5194668-5309192 GCF_014885135.2 Alexandromys fortis
AGTAAAAAATATGTATAAAAGTAAATATGTATAAAAATAAAACCCAAGCAAGGCCATGATATACCTGGAAGAACATTTGTTCTGTACTTCCAATAAAACTGTATGATCATCTTCAATCATCCTAACTTATTGCTATTTATAAGGTATATGAAAATACAATATAAAATTTAAACAATTATAAAGAATGCCTACAGAACAAATGGCAGACTCTCCTTCAAACTTATCATATTCCACTTATCTGTATTTGCCCAAAGTACATATTTATATTTAAATGTGCTTCAATATTCAACAATAAAATTTTTCCTTGGTTAGTCTACTAGAAGTTTGTGAATTTTGTCTTTTCAAAAAAAGCAAATGATAGTTTTAGTGATACTTTATTTTTTTTTTTTTAGAAAATCTCCATTTTATCTTTTGTCTACTTTTTGTCACTTCTTTCCCACTGACTTGAATTTGTGGCAATAAGCCTGGCTTTCCCTTCTTGTGCTGGGAATATAGACATGAGCTGCCACTCCTGACCAGTTATGTAAATCAGGATTGAGTCTCTCTCCTCTCTTCCTTCTATATATTTATCTGGGTCTCCTGCATTTTAATTGCTTTTCTGGTTTTAGTTGTCATTGTTTTGCTTTCAGATGTCGAACTCAATTATCCCCTTCTCGGGACTGCTGGAATCCCCCAGTTTCCTGTTGTCTTGGGGAGGATTTACTTCTCTTTCATTTCTGAGGGACGTGTGTTCTAGGCATCATATTCTCTTTCTGGACTTTGAACATGCCAGCTCATTCGCTGCTGCCTGTAAGTTTTCTTCTCAGAAAAGCACAGCTACTCTATCGAAGATTCCCTTCTGAGCAGCTGATGCTTTTCTCTTACTGATGCTGAATTCTCTTTGAAGTTTTGTTGGCTTCAGAGAAAACCTTTTTTTGTAGAATGTAATTGAGGTTCTTTGAACTTCTTGAGTGTCTGGGTCTTTTCCAATATTTGGGGAATTTTTATTATTATTTTACCAAGTATGTTTCTATGCCACTTCTCCTCTTCATTCCTGCTGTGATGTTTATGATGTGAACATTTGTTTGTCTACTGACATTTCATAATTGGCATAGGCTGCCTCCTCCTTTCTTTTTCTCCTTTCCACCCCCTTTTTCCCTCCTCCTTCTTTTTCCCCTTACTGGCATAATTCACACTGTGTTGAATTTCAGAAGCCCTTCTGTTTGATCTGATCTGTTCTGGAGGCTTTCACCTGTGTTTCTTATTTACATTTTTAGCTTTGTTGGTGTCAACGAAGTTTTTCTGATTGTCTCTTCTTAAAAATAACCTCTATCTTTGCGGCTTATGTAATAAGTAGATATGTCTTTAAATGTTGTAAGAAAAGAAAACAAAGAAGCAAATTATAGTGTTATAGGAGGTCCCAGGGGTCCTAAGACTTACTTTGGAATGATGATTATGATGATAACAATAATACGAGTAGTAGTAGTAGTAAACCAAACCCATATAGTTTTATAGAGCACACCTAACCAGTCATGGCTCCCTTCTAGAATGAACAATAGCACATCTTTGCATGGTGCTCAAAAGGGCCAAATTTGTTAGTAACTAATGGAAACAAGTGTCCTTAAGGGGCATAAGTCTTTTTGAGGAAAAAAAAGCTCAACGTGCCTAAAGGACTTTTGTTTTTCATCTTTTTTATATTTAAGTAATTAATTATTTAAAAAACAATCTTATTTTATTTTACATACTAATCCCAGCTGCAACACTCTCCTGCCTTCCTACTCTCCCCACCTTCCACCTACTCCCCATTCGCTCCTCAGCGAGGGCAAGACTTCCCATGGGGAGTCTCTGAAGTCTGGCGCATCACTCTGAGGCCGAGCCAAGGCCCTCCACACTATATTTAGGCTGAGTAAGGTATCTCTCCAAAGGAAATGGGTTTCAAAATTCCAGTTCAAGCAGTAAGAATAAATCCTGATCCCACTGCCAGTGGCCCCACAGTCTGCCCCATCCATGCAACTGTCACCCATTTTCACAGGGCCTAGTTTCATCCTACCACTGGTTCCCCAGCTTTCAAACTGGAGTCAATGAGCTCCCATTGTTCCAGTGGGTGTCCTCATCTTGGTGTTGACCCCTTTGCTCATATTATTGCTCCTCCCTCTCTTCAATTAGACTTTGGAAGCTCAGATCTGTGCTTCACTGTGAATCTCTGCATCTGCTTCCATCAGTCGCTGGATGAAGGTTCTATGATGACAATTAAGGTAGCCATTAATCTGATTACAGGGAAGGCCAGTTCAGGCACCCTCTTCACTATTACTTAGGGTCTTAGCTGGAGTCATCCTTGTGTGTCTTCCATATTAATGACATAAGTTGATTATGCCCAGAAGTGTTCTTCTTAAAATTTAAACACATGTCCCATGACCTTGAAGTCTTGCCTAGGAACATGCCCACCATCTTTCCTTATTGGGTTATGACTTTAAACTGAGCACACTTATTAGCATACATCTTAAACTGCGGTTCCTCGTGAATGTGCTGCTTTCTTTCAAAATGCTTTACTATACAAATATGCACAGGCTTCCTAACTGAAATTGCCAGAACAACTCTGACAATGTTATTTATTGTGTTACTTTGGGGAATATTTCTAAAAGCTAGGGTGTGTGTCTTCTTATCTTTAAAAATAACTTTAGAAAAAGTGGGAATGGCAACAGAAGAGACAGTTGTGATAGAATGAACCTGTTATTGCTGAACCAGAATATGGTCTGAAGTGATTTGGCTGTTGAACACTAGTTTGACAAGGAATTTATCCTTCTCTATTGAACAGAAATGGCCCAGGCCATATTGTTGTGTACTTTCTTTAGAGTTTTAAATCATGTGTTCATGATCTCCCACCAGGGCAAAAATGTTTTGTCAGATGTATGCCAAAATCCACTTTCCTTGTTCCAAGGCAAATACTCAGGGGGCTTTATTATGTCTCAGAAACAATGTTTATCACTGCCATGGCTATAAACAATCCTCCACCAAATGAAGAAATATCTTGTGTCTAGTATATTGGTCTGTGTTCTCTTTACTTTGGTATAATAAATACAAGGGGCTATACTTGTATGCATATTCAATAAGGTTGTGAAAGTTTGACTAAGAGTGGGGCCCATGGGCTCATATATTTTAAATGCTTAATAATTGACTAGCATTATTTGGAAAGGTTTAGGGAACGTAGTCTTATTAGAGGAAGCATCTCACTAGGGGGCGGTTTTGAGGTTTCAAAAGCCCATACTGGGTTCAGTCTCGCTCTCTCTTTCTCACCAGCACCTCTCTTGTATTGATCAGGATGTAGCTCTCAGTTACTTCTCCAGCACTGCCATGCCTGCCACCATGCTGCCTACCTTGATGATACTGGACTAAGTGTCTGGCAAGTCTTTGTCATTTTTCTATGGCAATTCTTATAATAGAAAGCATTTAATTGGGGCTGTCTTACAGTTTCAGAGATTGAGTTCATTGTCATTACAGTGGGGAGCACTCAGGAAAACATGTTGCTTGAGAAATAGTTGAGAGTTCTACGTCTAGATCCACAGAGATTGAGAGGAATGACTCTGGGTTTGGTGTGGGTCTTTGAAACCTCCAAACCCATGCCCATTGGCCCATTTCCCCAGCAAAACCACACCTCATAATGTTTCTCAAATAGTGCCACTCCTTGATAACTAAGCATTCAGATATAGGAGCCTATGTGGATCATTCGTATTCCACCCACCACGCTACTCTTACATAGACCCGATTTCCAGGTTTTGAAATGTTTATTATTCTGGTTGATAGGGGTGAAATCTTACCCCTGAATGAGAATACACATTTAAGTCTTTATACTTAACAAGGGTGAGCATTCCTTGCCCTAGATAGGTTGTGTGATTTATTGGCAGTTCCATTGCTACATCCACAGGTATGTTGGAGCTAGTACTTTCCAGGACGGTGGTACTAGAGCATTTCACAGAGGTGAACTTGCGCTTTTTTAGTAGCAGCCCTCATGTGAGTCAGGACAATGGATAAAAGTAGCTTTCTGGTGAAGCTGTCCGGGCTGGCCTTAAGTGAGACTGGCCCCTTAAGGTTTGCCAGACGACTAGAGTGCCCATCCGGCATTGTCCATCGTGTTCCCAGCATCTTGGAAATCCCATCCACTGTCTTGGAACTAAAAGTGGGTCCATAGTTGCTGTGGATAGACTGGTGAATGCACACCTTGGGATACTTTCTTTTAAGGAAAGCTGAATAACTTCCCCTGCTTTTTCTGTCCTGTCAGGGAAGGCTCCTCTTTCCCTTCCCAAGCCAAGGAACCCATGAAATATTTAAATCCTCCCGGGGTATTTGTTATGGTTTTGCAATCTACTTGGAAGTTCTTTCCGGGCAGCGTGCCTGTGCCTTCTCCTGCTCTTCCAAGTGAGAGAACAGTTCTTAGCTGAATGTTTTTCTTTTGGCACCTGCGTGGCTTTGTTCTGGAAATCTGACTGTGGTGATGAAGGAATGAAGAAAAGACAGATACTTGGACAGAGAAGCTGGCATCAGGTGGCCCATATGTGCTCTGATGGAGACACTGGCAAAAACCGTGACCTGGAAAATCCGCTTTGTTCGATACATCGTAGTTGAGGAGGTGGGCTTATTGTATATAGCTGGAGACAGACCTCGGTGTGGTGGTTTGAATGAGAATGGACCCTATGGACTCATAGTTTGCTGAAGTGTTGAGGAAAGATGAGAAGATATGGCCTTGTGGGGGGAGGTGTGTCATGTGTCACTGAGGATGGACTTTGATGTTTCATAAACTAACAGCAGGCCCAGGCTCCCTCTCTATGAACTACTGCTTCAGCGCCATGGCTGCATGCTGTCTACTCCTAGCCATGTTATTTGAGGACCAACCTCCTGAAAATGCATGCAAGCCCCCACTTAAATGCTTTCTTCTATAAGGTGCCTTGGTCATAGTGTCTCATCGTAGCTAAGAAAGTAACTATAAAATTCTTTTTTCCACCTTCGCGAGCTAAGAAAGGCTCTATTTAGGTTCTCAGCAGCTCCCTGAGCAAGATTTCTCCAGTGGAAAAAAGTCATCAAGAGGTCTCCTTGTCTCTTTGTTTTCTTGTCCTAAATATTCTTCCTGTAACTATGTGATGTATTGCCAGTAGATTAGAAAAGATTATATTGGGCTTGGAATGACGGCTTAGCAGTTAAGAGCACTGGCTGCTCTTTCAGAGGCTCTGGGTTCGGTTCTTAGCACCCAGTTCTTAGCTCACAACTTTCTATCTCCAGTACCAGGGGGTCTGATGCCTTCTTCTGACCTCACCTAGAACAAGGCATTCGAATACACATATGTACATTGGGGCAAAATACTCATATCTTTACAAATAAAGCGAAGAATCATAAAAATGTAATTTAAAAACATGCATCTTTCCTCACTCTCAGCAGTACTGTTCGTCCGTTTACCTTGTTCTTACTTGGGAAATAAAAATCCCTGCTTTTAAAATGCAGCGCAGGGCTGGAGAGATGGCTCAGAGGTTAAGAGCACTAGCTGTTCTTCCAGAGGTCCTGAGTTCAATTCCCAGCAACCACATGATGGCTCACAATCATCTGTAATAATATGTGGTGCCCTCCTCTGGTGAACAGGGATACACTGTATACATCACTAATAAATATTTAAAAAAATAAAAAATTAAATGCAGCGCACACAACGTTCACGAGCAGACAGCAGCGTCTCCAGGGAAGGCTGGCTCCACTGTCTTCCTGCTTATTCTCAGACAGTGGGAAGATGCTCTAGATGTTTTCCATTCTAAGTTGTTCATACTCGGTACCCTGAACTCCTTCATCTTGCTCTCAGGCCACAGTGTCTTAGGTTTCACTCTCTGTTCCCATGTCCTAAACCCCCATTCCTACAGAACTGGCATTATGGGTTCGTGTTCATCAATGGACGCAGTCTCAGAAGATATCAGGACATTGGGCCTCAGAGGACACTGTACCTTCCTGGCCCCTGGCTTCGGCCGAAAGACAATGAGGTGAGTTACCCAGCCTTGCCTCAAGGTGTCATCAACTTTTAGATGGGCCTTTGGTCTCAGTTCTATAGTGATATTTGATTTATATTTTAATAAATAAAGCTTGTTTGAATATAACAAGGGCAAAGCTAAGCCACTAGAGGTCAGACAGTGGTGTCACACGCCTTTAATTCAAAGATTTGAAAGTAAGTGGCAGATGGATTTCTGTGAGTTCAAAGTCTTCCTGGGCTACATAAGATCTATGCAGAAACAAATCCAGGTGGTGGGAGCCTACACCCTTCATCCCAGTACCGGGCAGTCACATGCCTTTAATCCCAGCCCTAGAGGGGATATAAAATGGGATGAGAGAGGCTTAGTCTACTTCGTCTGCTTATTCTGCTTACTCTGCTTAGTCCGTGGTCACCCAGCCATGGGAGAGGTAAGACTTCTCTAGTAGCTTGTCTGCTCTGCTTTTCTGGTTTTCAGGTTGAACTCCAATATCGGTCTCTGGGCTTTGATTATTTGTGGTACACAGTTTCATTGCCGTCTTCATCTTGTGCCAACCAGATGACTGCTCTCATCACCAGTTTTCTTCCCCCACAGGTTATCGTGTTCGAGAAGATAAAGAAGTGTTTTTATATATATCCAAACTACAAACAAACCCGAGCTGTATGACTAGTACAACACAAATCATGGATTGTTAGAGCCATTCCAGAATGTTTCTTCAGGATATTGATCACTGCTAAGATCACTGCTAATATATATATATTATCTAAGAAAAATACAAAGCTAACCTTAATACTCAGATAAATTGTTACTTATCTTGTACTATCCATTTAATTTCTGTTTTTGGACTATAGTTTTGAAAATCTTTAATAAGGAAGTTTATCTAGTTAAATGTTTATTCTTTAGTAGGCTCTTATTCTCTGTCCAGATAAGCCTTTAGAAAGGAGCAAAATAAAAACAAGTTTAACTTCTGCTTCCTCATGCTCATTTGGGAGGAAAAGAATTATCTCTAACGTAGGGGAGGATAAGCAAGCTGGCCTTCCAATGCAGAGTGGTCTTTGTGGGGTGTGTGTGTGTGTGTGTGTGTGTGTGTGTGTGTGTGTGTGTGATGGAGGAGGAGGCAATATAGGCCACTGATAAATGTATGTAGGTATTTCCTTGCCTTGTTTGTCTTCAAGGTGATCTCTTGGGTCACATCCAATCAAAGGTCAAATAGACATTTGCTTTGGTTCTGACATATGTGGTGGCAAAACCTGGCACTGAGACCACTAAAGTTTATTACTTCGTGGTTATTTGGATGTAGTGGAAGCTTTTACTGTCAATGAAAAAGTAGTAGTGAGATTAGCATATATCCATTAAGAATCCAACCAATCCCAAATCACACCATTTGAAGTCAAACATATTCTCTCAAATAAAGAATATTCTGGCCCAAATTCCAGTCACTAACTTTACATGATCTTACCTCGATTATTATAGTGGTATTATATATAATATGTAATAATATATTATTATATATAGGGCTTCAAGCAACGTAGTAGGTAGTCATGTCAAATGTTCAAAAGAGGAAGAAACCACTCCCTTTATATATTCTAATTTTGAGCATCAGATTTTTGCTTGGTTTCCATAAACATGGAAATACAGGAGGATGACACTGATCAAAGAGTCTTTTCTTTAACAAGATTTCTAAGAGTGAACGTGTGTGGAGCTGTAGTTGCAGGAGGCTTTGAGCCACCCAATATGAGTTCCAGAACTGCAATTCTGGTCTTCTGCAAGAGCAGTGCCCACTTTTACGGGCTGACCCCTTTCTAGTCCTCAGGTCTTTTAAAGTAAGAAGCAGATTGTGGGTGAACAGGAAGCACTAGCAGCTGCTAGCTCTCCAGGAAGCCAGCGTCTTAGGTTTGACATCCTTTGTAAAAGCGCTGGGAGAGTCGCCCAGGCGATGGAGATGGACACAATTCACAATAACTGGACTCTCACATGTGTAATCAAATCTCAGCTCGCAAGAGATTGTTTCTTTGATTTTATCATTTACTGGTCACATTTTTCCTATCAAATACAACACTTTTTTTCTTCAAAAGTTTCCCCTCCAAAGTATAAGTTGTATGAAAAAAAACTTATAAATACATTTTTTCACTGGGCAGTTTAAAATACACAATCCCCATGTTACAAGTCCATTTGCATACTGATGAAACCCCATTGAGGTTTGGATAATCTGATACACTATATCAAATCAGGGCACAGGGGAAACAAAAACACTTCATTCTGTTACATAAGAGATTCAGCTCTTCAGCCTAGAGACAATCAGTCACATTGTCCCTCTTCAGCACCAGTGTGGTTCTACATGTGAACATGCTCCCTCCTGTAAAGTCATGTTCCGTTAGCATTCCAAGCCAGAATTCAAACTTCAAACCCAGCCAGCAAAGCCAAATAGGTAAACAGATGTTGATCTTCTCAAGACCTTAATCCCAATAGCTATGAAACTGATTAGTGGCCTGACTCCAAACACCAGAAGGTGATAACAAATATTAGGTTCAGCTCCCATGGTCCTATTTTACTGTAGCATACTTGGTAGAACTCAGAGTAGAATCCAGCATTGATTCTACTTCCACGCAATGTCTAAGCAAGCCAGTTGGATTAGTTATTAGCATGGGACAATAGATTTCTACTCTACTAAGTATAGAGGTGTCCTGATACACTTTCTTTTACCTCTACAACAAAACTCCTGAGTTAGGTTATTTATAAAGAATAGACGTCTCTGTCCCAGTGTTCTAGAAATTCAAGAACATGGAATGAACATCTTCTGTACTGTCTGATAGCACAGTGGCAGAAGGGGAGTTCAGGTCATGAGTCAGAAGCAAGAGGTGTTCAGGAGCTGGGTTTACTGCTGAAGTAGCAATTCAATTCAGGAAAATAACTGGGGTTGTCTGAGGACTGGGTCAGTCCCTTCTGAAGGCAGCAACAGTCTTTTATTCACCCCATCCCTAAAGATTTGACTACCTTACTGCTACAACCTGAAGGTCAAGATTCGAGTATGTGAACCTTTGAAGGACAAACATAAATTATAAGGAAGTATTGCTAATGCTGATGAAAATTAATGTATAAAAATAATTTAAAACTCAATTTCCTAAAATATGTAGTCAGAAATATGTCAATTTTCTAGCTTCATATGAGGGAATAGACAATAGAAATGATTACATTGAAAAAGTTATACTGATTTTAAAATTGTGATATGATCAATACACATAGGTATTAATGATGTATAAACCCCTTTGAAAATTATAATTCACTTTTTAGTATAATCTGTTCACAAAGCTTTAAAAATAATACTTTCTTTAATAAACTTTATTATATTTTTTCTCATTGCTCTGAGAAATGCATGTTTAAAGCCACTCAGGAAAGAAAGTGTTTGCTTTGCCCCACAGTTTGAATTTAATCATAAGCTGGCTGGCTCAGTTGAATCCTAGTTGGGAAGGAGAGAGATTATATACTGGTTCTCGGTTTGCTGTCTTCTTTTTATGCAGCCTAAGACTGCATCCCATGGGATAGTGTCACCCACAGTCAGGGTGGGTTTTCCCACAGCAGTTAACCCAATCTAGATATTTCCTTAAAACTCATGGGTTTATCTAGTAAGTTATTCTAGATTCTGTTAATAATGACTATAAATTATGACATCAATATTGATCATCACTATTATAAACACCATCTGGTTCTAGCATGCTTTCCTAACACTAAGAAGAAATCCTTAGGTCTTTAGCAGTCACTCATCATTGACCCTTTCCAGCACTTCCTGCCAGTCACTCATCTCATTGTGTCTTTGGGATGAACTATTCTGAAAACATTGTGTTCATGTAATCATAAAATGTAGTGATAAGAGCGGCAAGGCTGTGTCCCCGGCACCCGGCCGCCCGCATGGCTAGCTTATGCCCGAAATAATTACACGGAAACTGTATTCTTTTAAACACTTCCTGGCCTGTTATCTGTAGCCTCTTATTGGCTAGCTCTTACATATTAATCTAACCCATTTCTAATAATCTGTGTAGCCCATGAGGTGGCTTACCAGAGAAGATCTTAACCTGTGTGTGTCTGGAGTGGGAGAATCATGGCGACTCCCGACTCAGCTTCTTTTTCCCAGCATCCTGTTCTGTTTACTCCACCCACCTAAGGGTTGGCCTATCAAATGGGCCTAGGCAGTTTCTTTATTAATAAGAAATCACTCCCACATCAATAAAATATGTGGGCCTTTTTGTTTGGCTTTTATCATTTTCCTTTCTTTCTTCCTTCCCTTCTTTCTTTCTCTCTCTGTGTGTGTGTGTGTGTGTGTGTGTGTGTGTGTGTGTGTGTGTTTAGGTCAGAGGACAACTTTCAGGAATTAGTTTGTTCCTTCTGCCATGTGGGTCTGGATCAAACTCAGGTCAGCGGCGGTGTTATTTTCTTTCACTGTGATAAAAACACCAGGGCTTAAAGCAACTTAGAGGAGAAAGGGATTTGCTTTAGTTTATGGTTCCAGAGGGGATCCAGTCCATCATGACGGGGAAGGCAGGCAGAACAACAGCAGGCATGGCAGAAGGTCCAGGAAGCTTGCAGAAAGGTGAGGGAGGTTGTCTATGTTTGCCACCTGACTTGGTTATTTTCTTGTGGCTGTGATTAAAATATTCTGACAAAAGTGACTTGGAAAAGAAATGAATTGTTCTGGCTCTCAGTTTGAGGGCATAGTCCATCGTGGCAGTGAAGTCAAGGCAGCAGGATCCTGAGATATGGGGTCACATGATATCTGCAGCCAGGAAGAAGAGAGAGATGCTGGCACAAAGCTAACTTTCTCTTTCTTATGTAGTCCAGGACCCCAACCCAAAAAAGGGTGTCTTCTACTTTTAGGGTGGAGTGATGGAGGAGGGTCATCTTTCTATCTGTTGCTTTCATTGGTTAAGTAATAAAGAAAACTGCTTGGCCCTCTGATAGTGTAGAATTTAGATAGGCGGAGTAAACAGAACAGAACGTTGGGAGAAAGAAGCTGAGTCAGGGAGTCGCCATGATTCTCACTCCCAACACAGCCGCAGGTTAAGAGCTTCCCTGGTAAGCCAGCTCGTGGTGCTACACAGATTATTAGAAATGGGTTAGGTCAATATGTAAGAGCTAGCCAATAAGACGCTGGAACTAATGGGCCAGGCAGTGTTTTAAAAGAATACAGTTTCCGTGTAATTATTTCGGGGCATAAACTAGCCATTAGGACGGGTGGGTGCCGGGGACGCAGCCTCACCACTCCTACTACCACAGTGGAGCTTCTCACTCCAACCTCATCATGACAGTCCCTCGCTGGTGTGGACAGAGACTAACCTAATCAGGAAAATCCCTCAATCTGTCCCTGAGGCTTACCTGCTAGGGGGTTCTAGAATCTGTCAAGTTGACAAGACTGTCCCAGCATCTTAAGTTCTTCATTCAATTTCGCCTTTCTTATATGCACCCGGCACTGAGGATCAACCTTAGGGCTTTTCTAGGCAAATGCTCTACCAGTATATTGGGTCACTGGATTCTTAACATGTTTTTATTTTGAACTTCCGGTGCTGCCCTTGAACACACTGTGTATCTCAGGTGAATATAGGTCTGGCTCAGGGCACCAATATCTGATGCATTACACACATTGGTCCACTCTCGGCAGCTGCATTACCACACTCCACACCGCCTCTGCCTGGGGACTTTGTTCTTGTGACTTTCAGGACACACCACGTTCTGACTTCTATTCCCGCCCCCCCCAGGTGCTGCTGCTTCTGTCCCAATGAGTTCCTCCTCTTTCCTTGTTAGATGTACCAGAGTTTGTACTTGGTCCCCTTCATCTGTCATGCTGAGTTCATTGGTGATCTCATTCAAAGTATTCCATAAAACACGTAATTGGTACCTTCCTCCCAGACTCTTTCTCAACATCAGGCTTCTCTATGTAATACTATACTTGTATTTATATTTAGCACCCCTTGGATGTCTCCCACACAGTTCAAACTCCCTAAGCACAAGCCTGAAACCCCCCAGTAAATTTACTCTCCTCATAGCTTTCCTGTCTCAAGCAATGACAACTCCAATTCCTACAGTATTCTCAAGTTTAGTCTATTAGCATCACTCATTCCTCTTTATGTCCCACTCCACACACAATGGACTGTAGAAACCCACTTAACATTCCAAATATATCCAGAAGTCCTGCATGTCTCATCACCTCCATTGCTATCTGCCCCTTGCGAGCCAACATCAGTTCTCATGATAATATCATTTGGATGTCGGTATTAGTTACGGTTCTATCGCGTGTGTCATCAGGTAGGTGGACTATAACGAACCTTACAAATCTATAGGACTCAGATACTATTGCATTCTTAGCTTCGGAGTTAATGGAGACCAGACAAGTACAAGCTTCACGGCACTTTATAGATGTCACAGGGTGTTAGGTCAGATAGGCAGGATAAGCATGGCCGGTGAAACATAATCCAAGATAGCTTTGGCTCCTCATGTGTAACTTCCCATATCACCACATCCACACAGTTCTGCTCGGTCATGGACTTCATAGTCTATGGCTTCTGAATATAGATGTGGCTTCTCCAGTGAACTGGAGTTCAGTCTTATAAATTATTTATCTAAGATGCTTTGTGATAGTATCAGAAGGCTGAGTAATACGCGGATTACAGCAAGATGCCAAATCATCTATTTTCCCTTAGTCTTTCCTGCTCCTGAGGTTCTTAAACACAACAGCCAGAACGATCTTCCTACACCATCATCAATTTCATGTCCGAAGCCGGAAGTCACTACCACTTCACGTAGGGTCCAAGGCTCCACTTTTAGGTCCCACACGGCCTGGATTCTGCCTTTGTCTGCCCTCATTTGCCGCCTTCGACGCCACCCTTTTCCTTTCTCACTGGCATCCCTGGCTTTCCTTGAACTGGAACGCCTGGTTCTGGTCCCGCCTCAGTGCCCATGCACTCACTGGTTGTTTTCTTCCCTTGGGCAGCCTTTCCTGAGCTATTTTACCTCCAGACCTTTGCTCAGTTAACATTTTTAGGGAGTCTTTGTTCTCTGCAGCCCCCTACAGGACAACCTAACTCTCTGCTCTTGTCTACTTTTAGTTTGTTTTGGTGTTTATTGCCTTTGAACATATTCTACAGTGTATTGTTTTGCTATGTTGATTTTTGTCAGTTTTCTTTCCCAGCCAGAATAATGAGTTTTAAAGGGAAGGAATGGTTGCCTGTTGTGTCCTCTGATGTATCCAAAGTGCCTGAAAGAATCTGAAAGTGCTCAGCATTTAACAAGTGCTCACTAAACATTTGCTGTTTATTTCTATTTAAATAATATAATTGCATTATTTCCCGCTTCCTTTTTCTCACTCTAAACCCTCCCATATACCCCTCCTTGTTCTCTTTCAAATTCAGGGTCTCTTTTTTTCATTGTTGTTCACACACACACACACACACACACACTACATAAATAAAGTCTGTTCAGTCTATATCATGAATAGTGTATAAAACATTCTTTTTTTTTTTTTTTTTTTGATTTTTCGAGACAGGGTTTCTCTGTGGCTTTGGAGCCTGTCCTGGAACTAGCTCTGTAGACCAGGCTGGTCTCGAACTCACAGAGATCCCCTGCCTCTGCCTCCCGAGTGCTAGGATTAAAGGCGTGCGCCACCAACGCCCGGCTCTGTATAAAACATTCTTGCATGCATATGTTTTCAGGCCCTACTGTTTTGTATTAGATAACAAATTTGTGTTCTCTTCCCTGGAGAATATTATTTCTCACACTCTCTGCATTCCTTAGTTGCCTGTAGTTCTTTGTGTGGGTTGAGGCCTCATGAGCCTTCCCTGCCCTTTTTGGCTATTTTTAAGTGAATATGATGGTGTTGTGCTAGATCATGGTCACTCAGCCTTCCAAAGGCTGAGCTTGGGGATGATAGTTTTGGACTATAAAGCAGACATGGTTCCGGGCGTTCTTTAGGTATGTAATGGCTCCTTCCAGCACCACAACCACAGCATTTGGAACCTGGAGGGCTCATCTGCCTCTCAGCTTAGTTCTTTTTCCAGGGCTAAAATTTTCACTTTAGGATTTCCTATTTCCTTTTTTTGTCTGTGATTGAACTGGTCCTAACTTATTTCCAGAAATTCCCCCATAATCTTAATTCCTTTTCTTACGAGTCCTGACACTTGTCTCCATAACTGGACAAGGCTCCCATGAGCAGAGTGATATCTGGGCCAACCTCTGATACTTTGACCATGTAATGATAGGAAGGATCCTTTTAGAGAGGAGGCAAAGCAAACTTTTTATCTTTATTCTTGGAGTGGGAATTTCTCTTTGTACTTATCAGTTTCACACGATTCAGACTGCAGCTATAGAGATTCTCTATAAACCCACTCTGAAAACCTGCCTTTTGCCGAGTGTGTCACTGCTCCGATGGATAGGGAATCCTCTCGGTTGGGAGCCAGGGAATACTGAGTGTTACAGCCTGGGTGGAAGCCAGTCTGGCAGTCGGGAGCCAGGGGATAGCACAGGTCACAGTACATGTAGCAACTTCCAGCCCCGCTCCAGGGAAAGGTTTCCCCCAAGTGGCAGCACCGCCCTGGCAGGAGAGGGGTTCCCCAGTGCAGGGAAGTTGTTACAGGGTGGCTCGGGGTTCCGGCCTGTAGCAACTCTGCCCTGCTAGGGGAAGGCTTCCCCAGCAAAAGTGTTACAGCCCTGTTGCACTCTGCTCCTCTGTTTCCAGCTTCCCGGGCGCTGCTAGCAGAAGAATCCCCAAGTGAAAGTGTTAACAGTCCTGCTCAGCTCCACCTCCGCTCTGGCAAAGGAGCTCAAGAGATTTATTGGGAGGGAAGAATCCAGGAGAGTGGCTGCCTCTGCCAGGGTAGAAGAAGAGCAGCCCCAAACGGAACAGGCATGGGGCTTACATATAGGGCTTCTTAGACACAGGGTTTTCCCAGGGAGAAGAGGGATTGTTAGCTTTCCCTGCTCAGGGATTGGTTAGTTTAGATGGTCAGGGTCAGAGACAGCTGATTTCAGAGCCACACTGTACTTTTCTCACTGGCCTTTTTAAGCTTTTGGCTTTAGGTTTGGGGCCAGGGCATATTTCTTTCTGGTTCTAGGGTCAAAGTGTGTTTCTTCGGCACTGGTTTCAGGGTCAGGGTGTATTTCTTTGGTTCTGGGTTCTGGGCTAAAGCATTTCTCTCACTAGCTTGGGTCTCAGAATCAGGATGTGTTTCTTTCACGCCCCTCCCTTTTTGCTACACTGAGGCATAAATGCCACCAAATATTAGATAATGTCATTGGAATTCCTTGTCAGGGAAGCTATATTCAGCTTTTCCTAAAATAATTATTATTTTTTTAGTTATGTGTGTGTGGAACCACAAGCAGAATAGGTTGTTCTTCCCCTTAGTGCTAGTGAAACTTGAACTACACTCAGCCACCAAATGTCTTAAATTCTACAGTGCCCTGACTTTTAACACGAGTTTTTACTTCAAAATCATTTTTATTTTTCAAACTTCGAGTTGTTTTAAGAGACCTTTTTTTCTTTGCACTTCTGACCAGGCACACTTAATTCTTGTTTCATTATGTAATGCTGTAGGGAGTGACTTTTCCCAGAGTTTGAGTATTTGAAGAAGCAGTAACACAGGTCCAATAGTTCAGCACCTGTTGGCATTTCATATGCAGGAAAAGACTCTGCATTTAAGTGCAGAGTGGGAGGCGGGACGACCTGGGTAGATGGTAATTTCCTGCCTAAACTGGGAATCAGGGAACTCTGGCACCCGGACAGGGTTGGAGGAGAACTGAGACCACCCAGCCTCCTCCTCCCTCGCCCGCCCCTCCCTGCTCGGCCCCTCCCTGCCCTGCCCTGTCCCTCCCCTGCCCCGCCCCTTCCCCGCCCAGCCCCGCCCCGCCCCTGCCTTGTTTCGCCTTTGGCCTGGGAGGGGGGGGGAACCTTGTCTGCGCAAGGCCCAGGCGGGGAGGCGGGGCCTCACGCCTCAGCCAATGGGTGCCAGCGGGTTGGGCTGACCGTAGCACGGTTGCCGGGGTGACCCGTGTGCGGCCCCGCCCCACCGGACCGTGGCTTTGGCGGGCCGCTGAGTGTCGCTGGAGTGGGGAACCCGGGTGTCTGCCCGCAGCGTTCGCGAGATGCCCAAGTGGAGTCTGCGGCGGAGGCCGGGCCGCACACTCGGACTCGTGCTGCTGCTGTTCTTGAGCTTCCTGGTGCTCCGCAGGTGAGAGAGAGCCCCGCCCAGCACCTACGGGACTCCTCTGGTCCCAGCCCAAAGTCTCAGGTTCGAGTCTGCCACAAGCCTGGGAAACCGCGACCCTAATCCTTTCTTTCCTTAGAGCGCTCCAGCAGCCCGGAGTCCCTTTGAGCCCTCAGTCACTCACACCTTGCCTCTGGGTAACACTAGGCAGGCACTGCCCTATCAGTCCCTAGGGGTCAGTGCATTGTGTTTTCTAGTGCTCCACACTTGGTGCCGGTCTCTGCTGTTCATAGACACGTCTAGTTCTGTGGAAGGATCGGCAGAACTGGCTGGCCTTCACATCCCTCCTCAGACGCTCCCATCACTGCTTCTTGTAGTCCCCTCTGCTTTTCTCTCACTCACAAGTCCTTCCAAGCTGGAAGTCTCTATTCTGCAGTCAGTGCTTGTGGCCCATGGCTAAAGCGGACTTAGAGTCCTAAGGACTCTGACCGTGGGTCTCTCCTAGACACTCAGCCCCGATTTATTTGCACTAGTTTGTAAGTACGCGTCTCCACTTTCTCCCTTCCCTTTTTGTACGCTCCCCATTCGCTTTATAAACTGCTGCGTGCAGCAGTCGGTGGTGTTCATTGGAAGAATGGTTTCCCCACTGCGCAGGAACAAGTTTTCTGGTGATCCACTCCAGAAGTTTTCCAAAACATATCTATTAATAGGAGCCTACAGTCCTTCTGCTCTTCCAGGTCCATGCCTGGCACTTTACATATTCAAAATCTCCAGCGTTGCTGGGAAGCACAACAGCAAAGCGGAATGTTTAAGCAGTTGACTTGAGTCGGAGGCCCAGCCCTGGGAACTGGAGGTGGTGGGCACCCTCAGTTTTGGCTTTGGTTCCCTTTTCATTCCCTTTCCTCACTTCCGTGAACTTCCTCTGGAAGATAGGGACCCCCCCCTTTTTAGATGAAGATCTATGCTTTTTTGCTGCCATGAGAACACACTTGGAAACTTCACATTCACTCTTTTCAATGTTTCAGAGAGGATGACATTATGACATTATATTGCTTGGGAGAAGAAAATGGATCTTTTTTTTTTCATCTTGGGGCCCAAGGAATTTCTAAGTCATTTCATTCTTTTAGTTTTTCTGAACCCTTTCCCTTTCTTATCGGTTCTAACTGCCTTTTCTTTGAAGTCATGGCTTCTGTCAGCTTTCCCCAGGAGCAAGGTTGATGCAACTCCTGAGGAATCACTCAGGGCTGAGGCAACAGGAGCTCCTTCCTAGAGCAGGGAGTCCGTGGAGGTGGGGCCCCAGAGAAGTGTTTGCTTGTTTTTGATCCCAGGTACACCTGTCCCTGCAAGTGACTGAGGTAGGTCACTGTGAGGGCAACTCTGGAAGGGATGGAGCTGGTCAGGTAGCATTTTCTAATAGTCCTAGGGAAAACATGTGGGAAGGAGGAAGGGTGTTTGTCACCTGCTGAGGTGTCAGGGAAGTGAGTGGGCTGTGAAGAAGCCTGACCTTCTCATAGGTGAGTAACTGATTCCCACCCAGGCAAGGTAGCCATGGCAGGAATCACGCTGGGGCTGTGGAATGGGTCAGGAATAGCAGCCAAGAAAGCATAGCGGTGACTCAAGCCTGGGAAACGGGTTGAAATGCTAAGTTGCTTCATGAAGCCTTCCTTTTCAGCAGGTGAGGAAGCCTAGAGAGGCTCAGACCTCAGGATCCCCTGGGATCTTCTGGGATCCCTTGGGAGTACAAGTGTCCTTGGCATCATTTGGACTGTATCATTCCCACGTGCATTCTGCCCAGCTCCTTCTGGCAAATTTGTGTGGGACACCGGTGCCTATGAGTTACTTAAATAGCTCTGGGGCCAAAGGAAAACAAACTGGCTCTCTCTTCCTGGCTTACCCCAGCTTTGACCAGGTCATTAACTGAGCAGGTAGGTGGGTGCCTCTCCCTCGCAGCTGTTGTTGAGGAATGTTGGTGTGGCCAGTGGAATATAGGTCACATGGAGACTGGCTACTCTGCTCACAGTGCTCTGGAGCCCAACAGTCAGCACCAGCCCTTTTCCAGGACCCCGAGAGCAGGTATTTGGAGGTTTCCTGGAGTAAGGTGTTGGGCTTTTCCTTGGATTGGTTCATAGTTATAGTTGTTTGATTATGTCACATTTAAGACATAGGAGGACTAAAAATATGATTTGGGGGGAAGATTTCATTCAATCTTTTTTGTTTTTATTAAAGCTATATTTATGCATAGAAGTGTAATTGTTGTACAATGAAGTGTGCATAGTTTATCAATCAGCTTTGATATAGCTAACATGGGACAATACCACCACAATTAAAAGTAGTGGAAGTAGCTATTTTTCTCCTCCCTGAATCCTTTTGTACCTTGCTGTCACCTTTTCTCCCTCTTCTTCCTGTGTAGTACCCAGTATCCACTGGGGGTTTTCTGTGACTCTGTATATTATCTAAGGTGTGTATGATCCTTTCGTGTGGCTTCTTTCCACTTGAGAATGGCAGCCTGTGTTATCAGTGTGAACCATGTTGTTGAACTGGTTGCCCTCTTTTCTTTTCTGTCCTTCCACCTAAAGCCACACAAGAATGCCTATTTGATATGATCAGGGCATGGTCTTTGTATGGCCTTTTCCCCACAATATAAATGCTTCGCTGAGCAATAATTCAGTCAGCTCTGCATAGCTCAGACTTGAGATTTTTATCTGTCCAAACTGGAGGGAGGAAAGGAGGGAAGGAGGGAGGGAGGGGGAGAGAGAGAGAGCCACATTAAGTTTTTCAGTCTCATGTTTCTAGGTGTGTGTATTTCTTCTCTCAGCCCTTTGTCAGCCGCTGTTCCTGTACCACCAGTCTCTGGCTTCTAGGCCCTGCTGTTTCCCTCTGAAACTCTTTCTTGCTAAAAGTGGATAACTTATCTATATGATGGCTGTATTTAAACACACACACACACACATTAGATTAACATGCTTTCCAAAGGTAACCTGTGGACAAACTGCGTCTCTCTCCTGCGAAGCTACTGATTTTATGAGCTTTATGTACTTTAGGACTCCACTCTGAGGCCTGAGTCATAGGCCCTGGAGTGTCCCAACTCTTAGAGGGCTGTCCCTTTCATCTTTTAGTGGTAGTAAAGTTTTTAGAATCTGGGAAGTGTCTCTGGGCAGGTAGTCACTGTACAGGTGGTGAAGCAAAGCTTCCTGGGAAGAAGCTCATAGTGCAGGAGAGGTAAGATACTTGAGTTAGTTTGTGCAGGCAGAATGGGGTTGGCACTGAGATTTTTATGGAACCGCATTAGCCAGTCTCTAAAGGAGACTGAAGTTCTCTTAGAACTTTGACACTTTTGATGGGAACAAAGAACGACATTGCATTGGGGCCAGGTGTTCGACAAGGGTCGGGAGGATTCTTCCTACCTTACTCAAATAAGTAGCAAAGAAAATACTTGCCACTAATCTTTGCTAAAATGACTGTTCTACCCTCCTAACTAGTCACCCCAGCAAGGGCCAAGTCCTTTTGGTATACGGATGTTTTCTACTCCATCCAGTTCCATAGTTTGCTTTAATCTAATGCTCTGGGTATTAAAGCCCACATTGAAAAGAGAGTTCCCCTTGTGCAGGACTGTTCCTGGGATAAAAGGGCAGGGATGGTTTTCAAGGCTCATGGTAAGGAAGTAGACACTTTCAAATTGCTCTTTGCCCAGGGGATACTCAGTTGGTATTCATGGGTCCTTTGGTGACACTTAGCACGATACTGGGTGTTTCCCATTTCAAGGAAAAATTTGGTTTTAAGTGTTTAATTTGTGAGTAGGTGGTAAATGAACATCCAGAGGATAAAGGGAGAATTAGTGAAAAGAAACTCCTGCATCCTCGCTTCCTTTTCCACCAGAGTTGCTGATGATAGATTCTTGTAGATGTGTTGTATGCGTCCACGAGACAATAGCTGTACTGTTTCCCCACTTGTCCATTAGGTACATAATTTATTTAAGCATTCCTCAGTTGATGGGCATTGATTGTTTTTAGTCTTTTAGCTACTGAAATAAACAGCTGCAATGAATATACAATGGATGGATTTCTGTAAGCAGAATTGCTGACCATAACAGATATTAATTTTAAATCTCAGGACATTCTTCCAATACAACATACTCCATTTTTCCTGGGCCATGTAAAGTATATTTTGAGCTAAATACCCCAGGCCAAGGGAGAATATTCTTTTTAATTTGTGTATAGGACCATATAGATTCCTGAGGTTTTATAAAAATTATTGTGTTCACTATATACCTTAGTGACATAATCCCCAGAACTAGATTTTGATGCACTTAATGTAGCTGCACTGTTTCCTATATCAGAAGGTTATTCTGTTTATACCGCCTCGAACACTTCTATAGGCTTATTATTAACAATCAAGAATCTTTCATCTTTTTGCGTTATCAGAGTTTTCTCTTTTAGGCTGAGATGAACTAATCTGTTGATTTATGAGGCTGTTGATGGTAATTTTTTTTTTGGTCACAATAAAAGTTTAGTATCACAGAAGACCCTTATAGTTTTGACTTTTGTTAGGTGATGAATTACTGAAAGGATCTCTGTTATTTCATTGCTGGGTCTCAAGGTATTGGTCTAATTCATGCTTCTTCATGTATATATTTCCTACAGTATTCAGAAGATGCTGCCCTCTGAAGCACAATACTGTCTTGGGGCCAAGTACTCAGATGTATTTAGTCTGGGAAGCAGGCTAGTTTCTTTCAAAGGGAAAGGTAGACATACTGGGCTTGCAATAGTGCCTTGTGTCTCTGTGGAAAGCACATTCTGGTTTTGGGGTTTGGAAGTTCAGATTCCTGTGCTTGGGAGTGGAGTTGGGTGGCATTAGGGGAAGGATGTTAGGTCGGTTGTGTTTGATGAGAGTCCATAGCATTTGGTCTCAACTAAAAGGCCTTTATTCAATAAGCCGAGCCGTATGGGAGCTGTTGGGAGAAAATTTCTCTGTGTATACAGTGAGGTCTTTGGGCATTTTAATGTACCTGCCATGTAAAATTGTGGTCTCTGGCTTGGCCACTGGAGTGAATGAGGTTGTGGGTATTCTCTTGGTTTCTCTGCTAGTACGATGCCGTGAACCGATTTCAGTTGCATCTCTGGTCCAGGGGCCCTAGAAAGCTCACAGTGCATCTGGAAATTGACCCTGTAGGCTCTTATCTCAGACAACATGTTATGTTTATTACCAAAGTAAGCAACCCTGGGCATCTGCAGGTTCTAGACAGCCTGCAAGTGCCCAGCTTACTACAGTGAATGTGTTGCCTGGCCTTTGCCTCTCATCTCAAGCTCAGCTGCTCCTGGTGATGTCTGTGTTGCATCGACTTCTGGGGATCCCGGGCCATCTAGGTCTGTCTGGCCAGACTGTGGTGAACAGATGCTTGCAGGAGGTGGCTGTGTCTCTAATGAAGCTTCCTAACCCCACTGAAAGCCTATTGCTGATCAGTGTTTGTAGGATTTACAGATGATCCTCTGGCATGGTGAGAGGCACTCTGAAATCAGGCTGATCTGCATATATTGTTCAAGGAAGTGGTAGCAGGATCTGGTCTCCCCCTCCCCCTCTCCATACCAGCATCCTACAAGATCTCCTTTGAGAGTTGAAAATCCATTCATGGGCCCTTTCAGAGTGAAAGCGGTGGTAACCTCTGACCTGCTCCTCTGCCCTTTTCTGAACATAGCCACACAACAGCACATCTTACGTTCAGGGACATGCTTCCTGCTGGAACCTGTTCCGTACCCTCTGTCTTCATGACCCACTTTAGTTATTAGTGGCAAAGTATCAGGAAGCTTCACCTTTCATCCCGCATCCTCACAGGGCTTTCTTCATGTTTCACCACTGCCTGTTTCTGTGTCTGTAGCTTACAAAGCTACAGTGAATACTGTGTGTTTTGCTCGCCATTAGTGGGATGAGTTTGATGAGGTCCTGTTAGGAATACACACACACACACGCACACACACATGCACACACACCCAAACACGCTAAATACACGCACACACATGCAAACACACTACACACACGGTGCACGCTCTCATATACACACCATACCACACACGCGTCTTTGTCCAGGCCCCTTATCTAGACTGTGAGCATTGCTACCCTTTCTTCTAGATGGAAGAACAGAACCTAACTAAGCAGAGCCTGACAGAGCCCTTCTGGCCAAATTCCTTCCTTAAAATGAAGTCACGATACAGGAGCAACAGAGGTTCTAGAAGAACGCAGTGCTATAAGCGTCTAGCCCCAAAGAAGGCAGGTGCCTCCGTTTTCCTCAGAGAGAATGCGACCATGCGTGAACTGCTCACTAAGGAATACAGCAAAGCACACCGGGTTCCCCAAGGTCTGGCTAGCTCCTTGGTGACAAGCCTAACTTAGGAGTGAAGCGCCTCTGATCTTTAAACTAGCCAGTCAGAACCACACAGTTGGCATTTCCTGTATTCTAATATTGTCGAGTTAATTACTCAGGAAATTATGGGGTAATTTTTAATATGGTGATCATTAGTATTAATGGTCGTGATTAGTGTGAACAGCTCTTTGCAAGGAGCTTGGTCCTGCAGTTTGGTGCACAGAGATCTCACTTGCGTCACTACATTTTTCTCACAGCGAACTCTCTGGAGAAGCCCAGCATTGACCAATGTTGTTATCTCGCTGAATTCATTCCTTTTTTTGACGTATTGATGTTTTGTTTAGTATGCTAACAGAAAATTTCCAGAAAAAAAATTGCACTTTCCGGAATTCGAAATTTGATAACAGTTAGCTGTGTGCTTGCTTGCAGGGTTCATTTCCTATCTCTTGACAAGCGTTTTTATTTTTTTAATCTAGAAAATGATAGGGCATACAAAGGCAAAGAAATAGGAAGAGAAAGAGGCGTCAAGGAGAACTCCAGTATCTGGTCCTGAACAACTAGAAGTTTGAAACTGTCAGCAGAGAAGAAAAGGAAAAGATGTATCACAGGGTGGTGGGGCACGACAAACCATCTGCTTGCTACACACTGCAGTGAAGACGTTATGTCATTAATTGGCTCAGGGGAGTTTGGAGTTCAAGAAAATTTGGAATGGAACTGTATATTTTCTGTGTTGTGCCTTTATTTTCCTTTTCAAAACATTTTCTGATTCCTTTCCTTGATTCATTTGTTGGTCAAGAGTGTTGTTCAAGGAGAAAGTACAGAGGGGTGCGACACTTGTATTTAACCTTGGGAATCTGGTTAAAGTGTAGGTTTTGGTTCAGTAGGCCTCAGATTTCCACATTTCCAACAAGCTTCAGATGGACAAACTCTTCTGTCTGCAGACCACACTTGGAGAAACCAGCCTGCATTGGTCACAACTAGGGCAGGGAAGAGTGTGTGTTATTTGCAAGGAATGAGAGTCCCAGATCCTGCCTCCAGCCCCTGCCCGTTTCTGTGCTTAGCAGAATGAGGACTCCCTTGCTCCTATAAACAGACATTAATAGGTTCTCACTAAGGAAAGTAACAAATTGGAATGAATGATGCGAACTTTGGCCAATATTTAGAGATTTTTTTTCAACTTCTGTCCAGAGAACAAAGATTGCTACCTGATAGAAAGATCACTAACTGTATTATAAATACCTTTAAAAATAATGAGATTGTGTGTGTATGTATATTTTCATAACCAGACTGTCATTGTGTTCCTCTTTTAAGACATTTAAAGACAAAGAAAATAATCTATCTTTCCAGTCATTACTCATAGTAGCCTGGCAAGTCTAGCAGGTGTGTGTGTGTGTGTGTGTGTGTGTGTGTGTGTGTTGGGGTAGGTGAGCAGTCAACTGAAGCAGAGTGCATTCTTCAGAGGACATGTCCTCAAACCAAGGGAGATGCACAGGTGCAAAACAGCTTGAACTGCCCAGAGCCTACAGCCCAAGAAAGATCCTGCTGAGATCCTGCTGCCAGGAGGCATGGGAACCTCAGGGCAGCATTTGAATAACCTACAGCTCCTCAAGGAGGATAGAGATGTCAGGGTTTCCTGGCAAGGGTCAGGTATTAACTGTTCTCAGTAGTGTGAGCCACACAGTCTCCACAGTAACTGCTTACCTGTGCTCCAAAGCAGCCATCCTTATATGCAAGGTGGATGTGGCAGTGTGTGAGGGTTTGGCTCTTGGCTGGAGTGAATTACCTGCTGGCAGAGGAATTGGATAGGTGGGTAGGCTCTCACTGTATAGAACTTTTGGTGCAAAAGTTTTGGCAGTGTAATAAGATAGCCCGACACAAAGTTTAGCATTAAGAGTATTTACTAAAATAGGGTAATGGCAGCCATGAGGTTATTTCATATTAATGTCATTAAATGTACCCAGACTCTTCTTTGTGCCGTGTAAGTTCACTCACATGAGTTTTGCTTCTAAACAATAGGAAGACACATTCATTGCATTCCACAGGGCATTTTATTTTTACCTGACCCTCTCAGTGGCCTTTCTGACAGGCATCATCCCCATTCCACAGAAGAAACTCACCCAAAGAGCTAGAGCTATGAGTTTAGGGCGAGCATACTTCCAGGGGACTCGCATCTAGATGCTAGTTTGTTTTCATCCTCGCAAGAAGGTGAACAAATCTTCAGACGTCATTTGCCAGTCATTGGCGGGACCATGAAGCTTTCTTCCAGAGAGACAGAGGGAGATTAGGTCACAGGTTGTCCAAGATGACTAAACAGAAATGGAATCCTGTATGGGTTTGTACAGCTGCCGTGAGGACCAGCCTTCAGCAGCACAGGGATTGAGGGGATCCACTGAGCCCATGAACTAATTGCTCAACTTGACTTTTCTCTCTGAGGAAGTAAAGCTTAATTTTCTGGGGCTGGTGAGGGGGGCAAAATCCAATTCTCTGGGGCTGGTGAGGGGGGCAAAATCCAATTCTCTGGGGCTGGTGAGAAAGGGAAAATATACAAATACATCTTTAGGGCCTCTCTGCCATCTTTTCATTTCCTTATTTCTTTTCTTACCTCTTCCTAAATATATCCCTTCTGCCCTTAATTTTTCACTTACAGCTTATATACCCCAGCAAAATCTTTCAAGCAGTATAAAAATGATAGTGTGGTTACATTATACTTTTCAATTGAATGATCGCAAGGAATACAAGAGAAAAAGTGCATGTTTCTCATTTCCCTTCCATGATTAAACATCTTATGCATCATACGTGAGAAACAAATTATTCCCAGGAACCCACATACATTCATATCCGAGCAACTTGTTATAGATTAACAGAGTGTAAGCAAGCAAGGTATTTTTCTCAGTCAGTTCTTTTGCTGGCAAACTGTGTTTTGTGGTTAAAAGGAAAGGATAAATCACTTTATTATTTATCTTAGAAGGTAATCTTATAAAAAATCTCAAAAGAATCATGATTCTAAACTTTTATATATGAAAAACAACCAGTCAGCTCTACTGTAAATCCTCAGGGTGAATACCCACTCACCAACAGTTTTTTATATCAGGAAGCTGAGGGCAGAAATGGGCACAAGGAATTCATCATCATCTTTGATCACCAACCCATCCTAGCAAAAATGATACATCAACTAATAATAACCAGGCTTTGTTCTTGTTTCTTGACCTCTGAGTCCCTTATTCAACTATGTGCCTAAACTTTAAATTGTTCCCCAAGATTTTCTACTTCAAAACCATTACCAAAAAATCTTAATCTAACCTTAAGTCATTATTTAAATCTTTGTTTTAGCTACGATGCATACTGAAACCCATGAACACATCTCCCAACATTAAAATTAAAAGAACTTGAGCTAACTTAGTTTCTGGGACACAGTTGTTGTTCTTAATCATTAACCTAAGCCACAGTCTAGCTGTGTGACACTTCCTTGTTATTATTTTCTATCCTCTGCAGCTCCTGCTTTACAGGGGTGGGGACAACGCCGTATCCTGTTTTTACCTATATTAATTTTCTTATTAAACTAACCTCTATCACAATCACTTACTATATTATTAAAAATCCTCAATCATCAAAATTCTGTTTAAGCTGATACTATTATTGAATAAAATCATTGCTTTGGTTAAACAGTACAACATAAGAGGAAATCTTCATGCTAACCCACAGGTAAAAATGGCCAGTAGAGCAGGGTATTTCCATGAGATAATCACACTACAATAAAGGCAGTGTGTATCCCCCCCACCCCCATTCACACCATGCTAGATACCACAGAAAAGTGGCAGCGGCAAATGTAAAGGCATAACAGTAGCAGGAAACATTCTGGAGCTGAAGCCCTCAGATCCTTGCCTGTCTGAGACTTGCCCATCAGTGCTTTGCCCCCTGGTGAGCCAGTCTCCTAGAGCTCAACTGCCACCTGCTGCTCCTCAGACATGGCTACTGGAAGGTTTGGAAACTGAGGGTGTCGGAAGCCAGAAGTCACAGACCAAAAGTAATTTTTATTGTCCATGAATTGTCCCGGAGAATCCCCAAGTAGGCCGTGATGCCTATGTAGTGTCTGTACTCTTAGTAAACTGCCTATTCTGGGGCCTCAGGGCCATAGTTCCTGGCACTATGAAATAAAAAAGGTGATTTTTTTATGCAGAGGAGTCTGCCTGGTAATATTTCCTATTGTTGTAGGATCTATAATGAAGAAAGGTCAGCTAAAAATGGTTTTTGCACCAAATACTTTTATGTTCTTATTTTCTGTCTCCAACTTTCCTAAACCAGTTCTTTTTCTAGTGACCTTTAAGAGCCTAGATAAAGAGAGAGACTTCTAGTTGTGTAAGTCACGGGGAACAAGTTGAGGGCTCCCATTGGCCAGCCAACCATTGAGACATCCATAGGAGCTTTTTCATGGACTGTAGCTGCTTCCTAGCCTTCAAGGACAGGCCCCTGCCATTCTGTGCTATCCCTTGTTGATGGTAGATTATCAGAAGGTAATAACTTCATATATGCTCAGGGAATGGATGCCATTTAATCCCAATGCCTCTTTCTAGGTATCTGAACCCCAAAGTTGGTGGCTGTGACCATGAGGGGGCTCTGAGGTACTGTTTTGGTAGCCGTTGCTTTAATGTTTAGTCTGATGGCTTAGAACAACCGGCAATAGTAGAAGCCTGTGAGCTGCAGCTGTTCTTGTCTGTGACACTAGAGAATAATTCCCCACATAGCTTGACCCTTCCTCATCCTCTCTCCCTTTAGCCTACGTGTCTTCATGTTGAACATTGTGTCTGTCTTGTTCCTGGTTGCAGCATCAGCTTGCACTTCCCCTGCAGTGGGGCCCAGCCCAGGAAGTAGTGCTGAAGAAAGTCACCTGCCAAGGTTTGGCTAAGTGGGAAGGTGGGAGCTTTGCCTGGCCACCCTGGGAGCAGGCGAAAGAGAAAGCAGAGGACTTGTGAAGGACAGAAGGATGCAATTTGTATCTCTGTACCCATGCTCACTGCTGTGGAAACCTCAAGGCTACATGAGGGCCTTTGATTTTTCAGGTTGAACTGGAGCACTCTGCTTCCTCTATGGCTCCAGCATCGGCGCCTGGGACTTCGAACAAAAGGCCCAGACTTCATGCTGGAGGACTCCACCTTTCAGATTTTTGGGGGATCCATACACTATTTCCGTGTGCCCAGGGAATACTGGAGGGACCGCCTGCTCAAAATGAAAGCCTGTGGCTTGAATACCCTTACCACGTAAGTGCCGCCTCCCCATCTCTCCACCAAGCTTGGCTACCAAGTTGGGGCCCCTGGTGCTTGCAGGAGGAAAGCCATGAGAGGAAGTTAGCCCAAGCTGCCTGCTTAGGTTTGCAAGCTCTTTAGAACTCCCTACAGATAAAGTAGAGGAGATGCAACCATATAGTACGAGAGAGAGAGAGAGAGAGAGAGAGAGAGAGAGAGAGAGAGAGAGAGAGAGAGAGAGAGAGAGAGAGAGAGGAGAGAGAGAGGAGAGAGAGGAGCTTAGATATGGGAGGTGATTGGTTTTCTCATCTTGTGGTTTGAATAAATAAACTTGCTTTTTCACAGTTCTGAAGGCTCACCTGCAGTCATGGCCAAGCTGTCTACAAATCTAGTTTCTCCTGGAGCCTCCGTGCAGTGGAGAACCGTTACCTCCCTCGTGTCCTCAGATGACTTTTCCACCGTAGTTTTGCATTCCTAGTGTCTTCTCCTTTTTGTTGTTATAAAGACTACTACTAGTGATTTTCTTTTTTGAGAAAGGTTCTCTACTGTGCAGCTCAGGCTGGCTTCAATCTCTCTATCCTCCCTGAGTAGAGTCTTGAATGCTGGGATTGCAGGTGTGCCACGTTGTCTAGACTGACAAGCAACTTTTTTCCACAAGCAACTGCTGCTTCCCAAGTTTTAGGGTCCCAAGATGCTGACACCAGTTCAGCATCTATTTTCTGGAAAGACCTCTGGATTGTTGCGACTGTCTTCCCTGCACCTAGCCTGACGACTGTTCCGTGGTAGACACAAGATGAAATGTAGGCTAGGCAAACCAGCTAAAAAGTAGGTTTAGGGGCTGGAGGAGGTGGCTGAGCAGTTAAGAGTGATGGGAGTTTGTTCTCAGCGTTGATGTCAGGCACCTCACAACCTGCTTGTTCCTGCAGCTCCAGAGGCAGCGTAGGTCTCTGTGGAGCCTGCACTCACCTGCACATAGACCACTCTCCAGACACGTTATTAACAATTATAAAAATAAATAAAAATGCTCCTGAGGTGCTATCTCCATGAAATAAAGACGACTATTGGGTAGAAATGCTGCATTATCGGGAGAAAAGCTGTGATTACTAATCAAGGACATGGACTCCCTCGCATGGCTCGTGAGCTGACTCTGAAGACAGTTATTAAAACGACAGTCACAGCACTGTTGAGAGTAATGTGTACAGCCTCATAGAGAACTACAGGTCATAGGAATACTACAGTGTGTGCTGACCTGGGGCACAGAGCCTGGCCTTTTATTCCATGGAGCTCATATGTCACTAAGTCTGGTTGACTTTCTGTCCGCCTAAGGAGATGTCATATTCTTCCAAGGACTTGTCTTGAGTTTTCTGCGATCCCCATATCTGGCCTCCAAGATTTGAAGTTATCGAACGTTGTCTCTTTATTCATCATCGTGGGTGTTAGAGATAAAAATGTTCATGTGAATGATTAAACTTACCTGCAATTATCTTGTCTCTTACAGCTATGTGCCCTGGAACCTCCATGAGCCAGAAAGAGGCAAATTCAACTTCTCTGGGAACCTGGACCTGGAGTATGTGGTCTTGGTGCTTCTGTCCCTGGTCCGGGATTGGAAGTTACTTGGGGTTGATGATGAGCACTCAGGATGTTGTGTCTCAGCTCTGCTTTGACTGAGACTGAATCTGGAGCCTTGTTCTTAGCATGCTTAGAAAGGTTCTGAACTTAGGGCCTAGATGCTCCCCCGTTGTGACTCGTTACCCAGGTACTCAGCCTATAGGCTGCAATCCTCTTTTTCACTAGAGTCCAGAGGGCCAAGATCCCAGATCCCACCAGATTCTGTGTTGGGGTCCATATGCTTGGGATGGGATTGGGGCTGCTTCTGGGTTAACAAGGCTGTTGTTGGAGACAAAGCCCTGTATCCTGTCTGACAAATCCCAGTGGTCCTGATGCAAGGAGCCAGTGCATATCCAGCTTTCAGGACTTTTGAGCCCCTATCTGGTACAGGAATCCCCTGCTATGTTGAGCTGGGGCTAAGTCTTCATCATCCCATGTTCCCTGGATGAGAGAAAAAAAAGGCAGGGGAGGAACAGGAGAGGTTTAATCCCCATGTGCCTGTGCCTCCTCCTGTATCCTTTCTTCTGGATGCTCAGGGCTGACCTTCTTTCCCTCCCTAGGGCCTTTATCCAGCTGGCTGCGAAGATTGGACTGTGGGTGATTTTGCGACCTGGGCCCTACATCTGTAGTGAGATTGACCTCGGGGGCTTGCCCAGGTGAGAAAGGGCAGTGCGGGTCTCCAGAGTTGCCAGAGAAAGGGGTCTAAATGCCCATTCATGAAGGTTACAGGGGTTGGCTTAGTTTTGTTTTTAAGGTAGTTTTCTTTCTGTATAGCATTTCCTTCCTGGAGTGGGTGGCAGTGCCCCAGGCTCTTTGGGAGAACGCTGCAGTGATTGCCCTTGTCGAGTACCCTTGGGTCTTTGTGTGTGTCAGGTGGCAGCAGTGGAAGCTTATCTCTTTGGAAGTGTTTCATTCTTCTGGCCCTACTGGAGAGGCACCCAGGCAGGCTCCTTATCTGATCTGGCCCTTACTGCAACATGAGGCAAACCAAACCTGCTCTGTTTCTTGATGATATTACTGTTGATTTATTAAAACCCCCAAGTGTTGCTGTAGTTTGGAGGAGTTGGTGTTGTGGTTTCTGTCCTCAATTCTCCTGAGTCTGTTCTTCTAAGTATAGTTCCCACAAAGGTCAGTGTGTTAAACATATGCTCTGGGAGTGGGGTCTGGATGGGGATCTATCACATGGACCCACATCCTTTCCTCTTTCTCAGCAAGGCTGCCTTCCTTTCCCATCAAAACAAGTTCTGTCTTAATTGGCATTGCCATATCTGGCCACACAGCATCAATCACAGGTGGCTAGCCGCAGTCTCCGCCCACCTATGCTGTTAATTACAGGTGGCTAGCATAGCCTCCGCCCACCTGTGCTGTCCCCAGAGGAAAGAAGTAGTGTGGGGAGCTCTTTCCTCACAACACAAGTATTATGGTTAGGCTTTATCTGCTCTGTTTCCAGCAAGGCCTGCCCCTCCCTCAGGGGCAAAGCTTGTCCCCTCTCCAGCATCCAGCTTCAGTCTGGCCTGGCACAGTGTCCATGACAGAGCTGTGAGCAGAGGCAGAGCTGCTTGCCCCTCTTGGCGGATTAGACACCTGTGCCACTGTCAGCATTTTCCTTGGGCTCAGCTGGAGCCGGGCACGGGAGGCCAGCGGGGTTTAACAGTCTTAAATTAGAAGCAGTAGGGACGCCTACTCTCAGATCCCCCTCTCTTGTCATGGTTGGGGGTTCCTGCCTACTCATGAGGGTTTTCCAGAAGGGTAGGGTATCTGTGTGGTGAAAAACTAGGCCTGTTTGATAGACCGGGGCAGGAAGCTCAGGCTAGGGGAGACATTTCTGCCAGCCTTTCATCACCAACTGGCATCCCTGATACATTGCTGTCCCATTTCTGAATTAGGGGAAGGGAGACCTCCGAGTCTTCTGGTAGAAAATGCATTTCTCAGGACTTCCTTTGAATGGTGCTGAGTTTCTGTGGAAATCTGTGCCCACAGCAGATCAGGGAAGGTGTCTTGGCCTGCTGCTGCTGCTCAGGAGTTCTTCAGTCAGTCAGCTTAGTTCCTCTGGGACATCCTGAAAGGATGAATACTTTTGGCACTGCCTTTGCCCCTGCCTTCGGACTGGACCTGCCAACTCCCTCTTTAGCTCAGGATGGTTTTCCTTGCGATCCTCCAGTGTCACCTGAGTACTGGGGTTCCAGGAGTGCTCAGCCATGCCTGTTTTGATTTTTTAGTGTAAATGCTTGAAAACTAGGCCTTGCTTTTCTCATTCCAGTGGACAGTGAGCACTCCTGTAGCCATGAAATGGAACTCTAAGTTCCCAAGGCATTTGGTGTGTAGGCTGGTACAATGGTGTGCTTGCCTCTGAACTGTCTGTGTAGCTTCCTGACTTCCTAGCTAATTGGAGGTGGTGGGGTGGTGACTAACCCTTCCCTGACCTGTTCTCCAGACTCATTCTTGAACTGTATGAAGCTGCTTCCACAGACCCTGGCACTGATACTCCTTTTCTTTCCTTCTCCAAGCTGGCTCCTCCAAGACCCGAACATGAAGCTGAGAACAACGTACCGTGGCTTCACTAAAGCAGTGGACCTTTATTTTGACCACCTGATGTCCAGGGTGGTGCCACTCCAGGTAAAAGACAAAAGACTTTTGATCCTTTCCTGCCTGCCTTCTGAATCGCAGGCAGCCCTTGGTAAACTCCCAGATGAGAATCCTGCAGTTCTTCTCAACACACCCATACATTCTTCACCACTGCGGGAGATCTGGAGGATTGCGATGCTTACGTTTTCAAAGAGTGTGCATCCTAGTGTGGTCTCAGTCAGTGCTGAAATGATAGCCGGGCATGAGGACTCATATTAGTCTGTGCGGCCAGAGCTCCAGTGGGGCTTGAGTAGATAGGATGCCCTAGGAACTGAAGCATGCATGTGTCAGAGTCCCCGCAACACAGTGACTCTGTGCTGCGTGGCACAGTGCACATGGGAGGCCCAGGATAGGACAGAAGAGAGCTGTGTCAGTACAAAGCTCTAACTGATGTTTTTAAAGTACTGCCCGGTGCTACCAAAGGGTGCTGTACAATTCACACTGACCATTCAAAACAAATATACTAAAATGAACCTTAGGGAGGAAGCATCTTAATATTTTATGCAGCAATTATAAGCAATAGCAAACAGGAATGGAATTAATTAACCCAGTTGCTTTGTAAAACCACAGAGAATGATGTCTGGAAATTAGTACAGCAATAAAAAACTGGTGTACTGAGAAAAAAAATATCACTCTTGGGTTAATGGTTTGGAACATTCCTAATAGCATAAGTCAGAATGAACAGCCGGATGAAACAGGTTGTTGGGGAGAGTTTGAAAGTCAGATAAGCAAGGAAAAACTTTTATAAATATGCCCTGATATCACTTGAGCCACGTTTATATTTACAAACTACTGCCTATTTATAGAAAATCTTCATTGTAAATCAGATGTAACTGAGTGCCTTTTTATTTACTATACCAGGCTTTGCTAAATATGATAGAGGCAGGAAGCTTGGAAGTTCTTGGCCGAGGTTTTCCCAGGGAACACAGTTACTGAGATGGTCCAGCACATTTTGTGGTGGGAGGAGGAGGGAAGGTTGTTCTAGGAATACATTCTGAGTCATGGGAATAATGTAGCCATCTTGTGCATGGGCACAGCACAATTGTTTCTCATGATCTTTTATTGTGTAAAATGTACGTAAAAAAAGCTGGCCCTTTCAGGTATGCAGTAAATCATAATTAAATACATAAGAATCCTCCTTATCAGAGGGGACATATTCCAAGACCCTTAATGGGTGCTTGAGACTACAGATAGGAGTAAACCCTACATATATGACATGTTCCTTTTTATAGATATGTACAGTGAAGCTAAATGGATCAGACACAGTAAGACATGAAGGCTAATAACATCATAAAATAGAACAATTATAGCAATATTCTGTAATAAAGTCACCAGAATCACTAATCTTATACTTTAGGGCCATTTGAAAGTACAGCCAGGACTACTTGAACCTAGGTAGTGAAGTCCTGCAGTTCCTCTGAGACTGAGGTGGCCCTAAGTGACTGACAGACAGGTTGTTTGCTGCAGGGACAGACTGGACAAAGAGATGACTTACAGTCAGGTTGAACACGATAGGACGGCGCCAGCTCCCGTCAGATTACTCCTCCCACTAAATATATGGACAGCTTAAAATTTGCGAATTGTTTATAGAGAACTTTTCATTTCATACTTTCATACTGTCATTTGTCATGGGTAATTGAAACCTGCAGTACAAGCCCACTGCTGTATGATGGCTACAAACAGCAGCTAGGGAGAAACTATTCTGTGACAGAAACAACAGCTAGGGAAGCTATGACAGCTTAAAACATCGGGAAAGCTGGAACAGTTCTGAAAGCCAGAGGTCCAATCAATCAATCAATCAATCATTCATTCAGTCAATCAATCAGTCAGTCTATCAGTCAGTCAGTCTCTCCCCTCTACCCTCAATCGCTGTTGTCTCCTCTGCCTCCTCCCTCCCACCTTGGATGGCTCGCCTGTGAAGGTGTACATTCTGTGTCTACCCCGCGGGCTGTGGTATTTTTCATAAGGACTCTGATGCACTCATGAGGGCTCCATCCTCATGATATAATCACTTTCCAGAGGATCTGTCTCTTAATGCCATTTGAGGTTATGATTTCAGCATATAGATTTTGATTGGCACAATTCAAACCTTTAACCTTCTAGCTCAGGAAAATGTGGAAACACTGGAATTGGGGAAGTGGTGCAGACCATTTACAGAACTGCTACCCAAAACTTCAGAAACATCTGAAATCCTCTAGGAGGGAAACACGGGCTTCAGGAGAGAGCAGGTATAGTGCAAGAACAGGAAATCCATCAGCTTCTAAAACTGAGAAAGATGAGGAATATAGGGAAGGTATCTGAACATAAAAGGGCACATACAATAAGCACTTGGCCACCATTTCCCAAAACAGGGAGACATTCCAAGCATTTCCACCAAAATCAGGAAGAAGACAAGGATGTCCACTCTTTCCATAACTCAACAAAGTACTTGAAATTTTAGCTAGAGCAATAAAACAACTGCAGGAGACCAAAGGAATACAAATGGAAAGGAAGAAGTCAAGGTATTCATGTTTGCAAACAATATGGTTATATATGTAAAAGACCCTGAGAACTCCACCAGGAGGCTTCTACAGCTGATAGACATTTTCAGTAATAGTATCTGGGTACAAAATTAATACAGAAGTCAGTAACTTTCTTATATACAAATTAAAAACATACTGAGAAAGAAATCAGGGAAACAATATCTTTCATAATAACCTTAGTAAATAAAATAAAAAATTAAGACATTGAAGAAATAAATTGGAGAAGATATTTGAAGATAGAAAAATCTGTGCTCATGAATCAGTAGGATGAATATAGTAATCATGGCCACCCTACCAAAAGCAGTCTACAGATTCAATGCAACCTCCCTCAAAATTCCAACACAGTTCTTTACTGAAAAAAAAAAAAAACCCAAAAACCTGAAACTTCATATGGAAGCAACAAAAAAATCTAGGATAGCTCAAACAATCTTGAATAATAAAAGAAATGTTGGAAGTATCACTATCCCAGATTTAAAGTTGTGTTACAGAGCTCTCCTAATAAAAACAGCATGAGGTTGGCATTAAAACAGACATGCCGATCAATGGAACAGAACTGAAGATCCAGAGATAATTCTACACACCTATGGATACCTGCTTTTTGGCAAAGAATCAAAAGAAAAATACACACTGGAGAAAAGATGGCATCTTCAGCAGTGGTGCTGGTCAAACTGGATGGCTGCTAGTGGAAGAATGCAAAATGTCCGCATCACCCTACACATAACTCAACTCCAAATGGATCAGAGACCTCAATGTAAAACCCGATTCCTTGAATCTGATAGAAGAAAATGTAGAGATTCACATGAACTCATTGACATAGGAAAGGACTTTCTTAATGGAACCTATAGCGTTGAGGTCAATTAATAAACGGGTCCTCATGAAGATAAAAAGCTTCTGTACAGCAAAGGACGTCATCGTTTTACCAAGTGGCAGCCTGCAGAGTGGGGAAGATGTCTTTATCAGTTATACACCTGACAGAGGTGGCTGATGACTCAGAAACTGTGGCAGCATGCACAAAACCTGTGCAAGTTCAAGCAAGACACAATCCCAGCATGGGGAAGGGGAAGCGAACAGAGTTCATCTCTAACCATTGCCAGGAGAGGGAAAGTCAGTTTTCCCCAATGGAGTGACACTGGGTATATCAACCATACCCCAGGGCAGGTGACAACTTAGGAATAGGTGGACAATACAATTCAAAATACATTGTATATTTTTGTCTTTTTTGTTTGCTTGTTTTACTTTGGTATTTTTGTCTTTGTTTTTTTATCATTAAGTGAGAGAAAGAATATGGAGTTGGGTGGGTCGGGAAGTAGGGAAGATCTAGGAGGAGTCAGGGGAGGGGAAAGAATATGATCAAAGTACATTATATGAAGAAAACTTAAAAATCCAATTAATAGCTGGGCGGTGGTGGCACATGCCTTTAATCCCAGCACTCGGGAGGCAGAGGCAGGTGGATCTCTGGGAGTTTGAGGCCAGCCTGGTCTACAAGAGCTAGTTCTAGGACGGGCACCAAAGTTTCAGAGAAACCCTGTCTCGAAAAACCAAAAAAAAAAAAACCCAATTAATATTAAAATTAATTTCCACAAACAATGTCATCATGCCTTATCACATGACTTTGATAACTGGCTTTTTAAAATTTTAAAATTTCCTTTAATTTGAGGGACTTTCAACTATTCGACCATTCTTTCTTCTGCTGCTGTTCCTCTCTCCATTCCTCCTCTTCCTCCTCCTTCTTCTTCTTTTGTTTTTGTTTTCACAAGGTCTTGCTGTGTAGCTCAAGCTGACATCAAATTCACTATATATACAAGCTGGTCTTGGACTTCCAATCTTTTTCAGCCTCCAAAGTGCTAGGATAACAAGTTCATGCCCTCATGCCTGGTCAGGCATTATTTCTTCAAATACACTGTTGATATAGTTCCTTTTTCAATTTAAATTTTTATTCTTTGAGAATTTTTTGCATAAGTATTATGATTACTCCATTTCTACCCTGTCTCTCTCTCCCTCCAACTTTTTCCATGTCCTTCCCCTTCCCACTTTAATTATTGACTTCTTCTTTATACACACACACACACACACACACACACACACACGTATATACATACATATGTATGCTCCTGCTGAGTTCATTTAGTGTTGCTTGTATATTTGCTTATTTAGTGCTGACCACTTGTTTGTTGGATATCCCATGGGTCGGCTTGTTTCTAGAGAAGACTGACTCTTCCTCTCTAATTTGGCATTAATTGCCTATAGCTCTTCATCTAGGGGTAGGGCATCTCTTTTTCCTCCTCCTCTTTTTCTGTCCCCTCCTCCTCCATTTCAAAGACTATGTGTATTGGTCTGATTAATGGTGTCCCCTAAGTTCATTTGGCCTTGTTCATATTTTTTCATTCATTTTTCTTTTCTTTCCCTAAGGTAGATAGATAACTTCAAATAACCATTTCAAGTTCATTTATTATTTACTTTGTCTAGTAAATCTTCTCTCTCTCTGTGTGTGTGTGTACATGCTTTTTAGGTTTTTCTGCAGTTTTTTTCCATTTATTTATTCTTTTACAGTTTCATATATGAAATATTATCACACATATGTATACGTTCTTTGATCAAAGTCCTCCTTTTCCTTCCTTTTCTGGTTTATGGTTCTTAGCATCCAAACTAGGGCGTAGTTCTTCCACTGGATTATGTTCCCTTGTGTGTGTGTGTGTGTGTGTGTGTGTGTGTGTGTGTGTGTGTATGTGTGCCTCAAGGCTTTTTGGTTGAACATTAGACATTGAAAAAACAATTATCTTTCCTTGTCTCTGCAGATGGTCAGGGAAAACCTTCACTAACTAATGGCATTTTGAACTTAGAAAATCAGCACAGAATGAAGATACATAGTCTCTTATATTACTTGGACATATACATAGTCTCTCTCTCTCTCTCTCTCTCCCTCCCCCCACTCCTCTCCCCCTCCCTCTCCAATCCAAAGAGCAGTCAGGGTTCTATATAGTCTCTTATATTACCTGGATATATGTTCTATCCATGCCCAAACCCTGATTTCCTTTGCATGTCATTGTTATGGATTTAAATTTAAATATTATGGTTCCCACAACCCATTTAGCTTTGAATTGTTTATCTCTTTGCCCTAGTATAAGTACGGGGGACCCATCATTGCTGTGCAAGTGGAGAATGAATATGGTTCCTATAACAAAGACCGTGCATACATGCCTTACATCAAGAAGGTAAGGGCCATTTAATCCATTTCTTTACGCTCCTTCCCTGGAATATATTACAGACTGTGACATGTTGCCCTAACACTTTCCTGAAATTAATATACCATGCCTCCAGCACCACCTTATTAATTAGTGAATTTTTTCCAGCGTTCATTTCTACAGAGTTATCACTTATTTACCCTTTGTTGATTGAGTTTAGTGTGATATGTTTAGTGCTCATACAGCATTGTTTGTTGTTTTGCTCTTTTGGCTTTTTTGAAAGACCTGCCACCCAGCTCCCAAATAAATCACACATAGAGCCTTATTCTTAGTTATGAATGCCTGGCTTTAGCTTGGGTTGTTTCTTACCAGCTTTTCCTGACTTAAATTATCCCTACTACCTTTGCCACTAGACTTTTATCTTTCTTTACTTCTGAATAACTTTCTTTCCTTCTTTCTCTGTGGCTTGCTGTGTAGTTGGGTGGCTGTCCCCTGCTGTCCCCCTCTCCTCGTGCTCTTGCTCCTAGTTCTCTCATTCTAGGTTCCTGGTTCTCCTTCTATCTATCCTCTCTGCCTGCCATCCCCGCCTATCCTTGCTCCTGTCTCGCTATTGGCCGTTCATCTGTTTATTAGAACCATCAGATGTTTTAGACAGGCACAGGAACATAGCTTCACAGAGCAGCATAAACTACAGTCACATACCTGAAAATAATATTTCCCAAAAATATAGTGTCCCAGGGGCTAAGAATAAAGGAATTTCCTTAATTAAGAGGTGATGAAAGCTTTGTGGAGGATCTCTCTCATCCTAGCATAAAGCCAGGTTGTGCATGGATTTTATTGAGGGAATGTAAAGTCCCCGACTAGCTACATGCCATGCTCATCCTGAGGAACTCTGGGATGGTGCTCAGGCGTCTGATTCTGGAGTGACAGGGCGGGTGAGAACTGCCAGTTCACATGGCATGCCAGAAAAGGATGGCAGGGGGACAGCAAAGAGAGGCCTGACATCCAGATCCGGTTTCTCTCCCTTGGTTGCTGAGGCTTTGAACGAATGCCTCAGTTTTTCTAAGTTTCCTTTTATCTTTTACAAAGTGAGGTTAAAAAGAGCGCCTGCCTCTTTCGTGTTATGTGACGTCAAGTGACCTGGTACACAGGAAGTTGTCAGTAAGCGACTTGGATAGCGTCGTTGGCATTTCTTTCAGTGCACTGTGGAGGGCGGGCCATGGTGTGAGCTCTCTGGGTCTAACCGACTAAATGCCGATGTTGTCACCCCCAGTTTCATTTTCCATCTAGAAATCACTTCTGTTCTCACAGACTGGAGACTGATGCTCACATGCTCCAGAGTCTAGTCTCTGACCTCATGCCCCTTCCTTCTTACTTGAGGAGAGCTCTTAGTAGGATACAGGCTGTCTAGGAAGGGTGGGATTGCCCAAGCTGGAAAGGAGCAAGGGAAGCACTGTGCATATTCTGGACAGAGCACACATCTAGCTTCCTTGTCCTGGGTTACCTGGAAAAAAGCCTGTTCTGGGCACAGACTCCATAGTCTCTCTTGCTCTGGTCCTTTGTCAGTCTCCCCAGAGCATTGTCCATCTCCAGCAGTTGTTTACCAGTGATGCAGCTAAAGAAAGCCCCAAGGAGCATCAGGAGGAGAGACTAGCTCCTTAGGGGACCTTGTCTGTACAGTCATACTTCCCTGATGCCCAGAGGCTCTTGGGAGGATTCTCCTCTGAACTGTATGTAACTTCTCCTGGGGGTGTTGGCGAGATGTGCATCCTGCTGGCATTGAATGACCTTGGCCATGAGCCCCTCAATGTTCTGAGTTCTACTCTTATCCTTTACAAAATGGGCACAAGAGTGCCTTTTCCTAAGGCTTCTGAGTGTGGGAGCTCTGTGCTTGGTAGTTGACTGATACTTGGGAAATAGTAACTGGCCTTTAAAGGGTAAGGTTGGAAAATTAATGCCTGTAAAATTAAGGGTGTAGAAAATGAAGTGTTCTGTGTCAGTGAGTAACTAGTTGGTACTTGAAGAAGGTTGGTCCAGGGATTTTAATAGACATTTCGCCAATATTCCTCATGGCTTAAATGTTCCAGCCCCTGTCATCCTGAGAGTTGGAGCCCCTTCTACTCTGTCTTTACAGCACATGGGTCTGGCATTAGGGTTAGATGCTACCCCTCTGTTTCCATAAGAATGCAGCAGGGGAAATAATCATCTTTGAGGACTGTTTGAGTCCAAAGTTCCAGAGTGGAGTGTGTGTGGGTGGACACGTGTGTTCTGAGGTCAGCCCTGCCCCTCACATGACCTCTGTAACTGATCATACTTCCTTCAGCTCTTCTGACACTGTCTGTACTGTTCAGATGTTGGCTATGAAGAGTGAAGGAGTCAGTCAAACTGCTTAGCGTCATGCCTAATGTTCTGACGTTAGCAGTTACTTTGTTCCCCAAGGACAGTTTCATTTATGCCCTCCAAGGTGATTGCTTCAAGTTCTGCTGAGCGTGGGCAGTATTCAATGGCCATGCCAGGAGGTATGCCTGGGTCATCGTAGCTCCTGCCACTGACCAAGCTCACACCAGCTCAGAGTGGGGAAGAGACAGGCTTCTTGTTTGTGGTGTGGATGAAGGGGGAATAATAGTGTTCCACTGGTGACCTCCGCAGGTAGTTACCATGTGATAGCATGGCATCTAGCCCCAGGGAGCCAGCCTCTGAGTAAGCTTATGTGTGTCCCCAAACTGAGCAGACCTTCAGGAGCAATGGAGGTCTGCCAGAGCTCAGCGGCCCTGTCCTTGCCACACTTAGAAACCAAACACTTATTGGAACTTCACTGAATATTGTAGGCATAGACGACATGCAGAGACACACGTGGCTAGATTTCTCTCTTTCTGTGGACTAACTCAGCTTCAGCAGTGACCCTGTAGGAGCTCTGAGAGATGAGGACTGAGTTTAACTTGCCTTTTATCCCCCAAACAGGCCTTGGAAGACCGTGGCATTATAGAGATGCTCCTGACCTCAGACAACAAAGACGGCCTGCAAAAGGGAGTGGTTGACGGAGGTACCTGAAGGAGGCTGCCTGCCTGACTCTTCTGCACAGTCCTCTGGTCTGAGATAAAACCTAGGGTTTCCCTGGTGCCTGTGGTGCACAGGGCTTGGTTCTCTGGGCTGCAGGGCCATCAGGCTCCACAGCGACTCCCATGGCCCCTTCCTCTTCTTTTTAGCAAGTGCCTTACCGTAGATCTTCCAGATACCCAAGTACTTGGCCGGCTGTATCTGGTCATTGTTCTTGCCAAGCACGTGGGGCGCTCAGCGTGCTACAGGTGGCTGCCCCCATTGACAGGTTTCCTTTTATCAGAAAACTGCAGCTCCATTTCCCCACAATCACATCAAACCTTGCAGTTATTCTCAGCCCTCTCCTGCCTGGCACAGCAGCTGCTGGCGCATTCTTTTATCTGTACTTTCCTCCTCAGATGTGTTTTGTCACCACGGCTGTTGCCGCCCTTCCCACCTGCGATGCTGCAGTCCTTCACGGATTCCCCATCAAGCTTGTCTTAATGCAGCAGTTTGTGCCCACCTTAGAAAATGCAACCCATGGGTCAGGCCTTTTAAAGTACACACCTAGGGAAGCGAAGGCGGGAGGGTCAGGAGTTGGAGGCCAGCTTGGGCTACAGAGTGAGTTCCAGGCCAGCCAAGACTACATATATCTCTAGACTCCATATTCTCTAACAGATAAGCTTACAACCTAGATCACCCTGCCTTACCTCTTGAGCTCCAAGTGCTCCATAGAGAAGAAAGAGAAGCATGTACTCTGAGAATGGCCGCATAGGCTGCCCACACAGCAACCCCTGAACATCCCCCCCAATCTTCCCCTCACGGCCTTTCTCCACTGCCTGCACCCACAGCCCCGACATGACCCTGACTGCACCCCAGCAGCACACCTAACAGTTTCCACACACATGGCCGAGCCGCTCTCCAGTGTGTATGCTCTTTCCCCGTCTGTTCTACCCTCCTGGCTCTGGTCTGTTTCTCACGTACACAGAGCACCCTCAGTCTGGTGAGTCTGCACACCTTCTGGGAATCTGCATGGCTCGCTTCCTTGGCCGTCTTTGCAATGAGGTTTTCTCTGAGCACCCTGTTAGACCGTGCACACCATTCACAAGGCTCAGCCCACTCTGCCATTTTGCCTTTTAACCTTTGGAATAGCTGCCTTAACTTAGTTCTCTATCTCCCAGCAGCAGTGAGCTCTGTGACCTGGGCTGTCTCATAGGGCCTGTGCTTGAACATGTGCTCACGCATGGTTCATGCTGACAGAGGCTGCGTGTAACTCCTGTGGGCCCCGGTGCTGTGCAGTAGCCTCCTCCTGCCTGTTCTGTTCGTTTTGTATTTCCCTCTCTAGACTGACCTGTTTGTAGATGGTGACTTTTAACCTGACTTCCCTTCCACAGTACCTGGCATGGTTGCCTCTGGGAATGACTGCTGGGTAGACGGAAAGGAAAAGGCTCTTATCTACAGCAAGTACCTTGAATGAAACAGTCATGCTCTTTGGTTCTAACAAAGATCAGTAGTGATTCCTGTTGGTTCCACAAGGTGGCACCATCCACTCATGTTTGCTAGCAAGGCCCATGTGTGGGGTTCTGGGGTGTGAGACAGCCTATAAAAGGTCTTTGAAGGTCTCTCTCCATTCCCACCCATCCTCCCCTGCAAGCTCCCACCCTTGGGCAGCGGAGATCATTGCTGCCTGGAATAATTATTTTTAATTAAAAAAGTTAAAGCATTCATTCTTATGGCCTATAAGTAAAATAATAATAATTTAAAAAACTTATCAAGAAATACACCTTCTTCCTCATCTCATTCCCCAGAAACAACCATTTGAAACTGTACCTTTTTATTTCGACTTTCACCTTGCCTTCCTGTTTCTATACAGCCCACACATGCAATCTACATCTATTGACTTAGCATTCTGAAGCTGTCCTTCTGTTTCCGTGGATGGCTGGGCTTTCCTTGGTCTCACACACCTTCCCTTTCTCACTGGTGCAGTTACGGGCTCATGTACATCTTCGCTGTAGGTCTGCTGGTGGGCTTCCCTGCTTTGCAGCGTGGGAATCAGGTGGCGAATCAGAGTGCTTAGGTCTCATCTTTAGTGGAGTCACCATGCCATTTGCTTTTCTTTCATCTCAGATCTTCCTCTCTTTCCTTCCCTGCTCTCTCCTCTCTCTCTCTCTCTCTCTCTCTCTCTCTCTCTCTCTCTCTCTCTCTCTCTCTCTCTCTCTCTCTCTTTCTTTGTTGTGGTAGACTGCTAGCTTGTTCTAGGTAGCCCAGACTTGAAATAATCACACAGAAACTATATTATTAGCAATACGGTTTAGCCAGTAGCATTTCTAGCTAGCTCTTACATCTTAGAATAACTCTTTTCTATTATTTTATATTTTACCAGAAGGCTCATGGTTTACTGGCAAGGTTCTAGCTGGTGTCTGGCCTCTGTCTCTGTCTCTGTCACACACACACACACACACACTTCAGGCTGTCCTCAAACTCATGATCCTTTTGCCCTGGCCTCCTGAGTCAGCTTACAAGCATGTACTGCATGCACATGGGGCTCATCCTGACCTTTGTCCCCAGCCTGACACTCCCCCATCTCTCTTAGTGAATGTCTTCACAGAGACCTCCCTAGCTATTTTATTCGTTCCTTTCATTAGTTCTGCATGCCCTGGCTTTCTCTTAGGATTGCACCCAGTTTTTCAGGAGAGATGAGGCTCTCAAGATGGGTAAAGCAAGTGAGCATTTCTCCTGTTGGGGTAAGGGTGACATGGGGACTGTCACATCAGGAACCTCAAATATCAGTATCTAGAGCTACTATAGAAGCTGTCTCTGGTTCTTGCACAGATATTTGAGGAACAAATGTGAGGGATGCTTAGGAGCCCCTTGCTCAGGAATCCCCTTCAGTCCTCCCTTCTACTCCTTACCCCATGTTCCCAGGGGATTGCTTTCTGAGAGTATGTCAACCCTGCTGAAGGGATGGACACTGGAGCAAAGGAGGCTTGACAGCAGGGCCTGGAGGATGCCTGTGGATGGAGAGGGTCCCCTTCATGGTGCTCAAAGTGGAGGAAGGACTTACAGAATCTGGTGGATTCTCCCTCCTAGGCCCCTCCATGGTTTTCACTTTCCCAAGCTTCCTTGGCACCTTGTGCTCACATCCCTTCTGCATTTGCTCCCTGCAAATACTTTCTATCCCTGTCTTGAATGTGATGGTGTGTCACATGACCTGGCTGTGTGTGTTCAGCTAGCCCTGTGCATTGGGTTGACTTTGAGATTTTAAACAGGCTTCCAAAAAGGAATGGTTAGCTTTAGACAGGGAGAGTTCTAGTTGGGGATCTTCCCCTGTGGGTTTCTAGAAGACAATGACATCACAGGATAATGTCTTGGTGTGAAGGCTCCTGAGTTTGCAGCCCTGCTCTGCTGCTGACAAATCGTGGACCACGAGGGAAGTTTCTGTTCCTTCACAGCCTTAGCTTTGTTTGCTTTGCTGGTTACCATGGCTTGATCTCCTGAATGGTAACTGGGACTGGCCAGTCTTTTAGTCACTCCTGATCCCATTCATCTGCAGCTGACCATTCAAGTGGACTGTAAGCAAGGGTCCTTGGAGTCAAGTTCTACAACTGGCTGTGACTGTGGCAGGGCCATGGCCACCAGCTGGCAGTAGCATTTTTTCCTGAGTGTGCATTTCACTTATGGGAAGCTGGTTACATTTTAAAAATAAACACATCGTGGAATAGAGTAGACTGAATTCTTATCAAGAAATGAGACATGAGTCTTCATTGAGATCATTGCCCTTGGCATACAAAGGCCTCACCATTGCACTTGGCGTGCTGTGTAGAGCTTAGACTCTGGTCCCTACGGCAGTAGATCAGAGAGCCTTTACTCTGCCTGCAAACATTACAGCCAGTAAAATCAGATGCTGAGTGTTGTGGCTCTGTTCTGGAGTGAATGGCGGAGTTTCCAAGAACACAATATAGGCAAGTCTCTCGGCATCACGACAGCCAGCTTCTAATGGGAGGTGGGAACAGTATTTGCACTAGCTATATATTTTTTTTTTATGCTGGTGGATTGAAGATTTGGGTAATTCAAAAAGTCTTTGTGACTTGAAGACTATGCGTTTTCTTTCTCTGTTGCCTTCCCAGTGCTGGCCACCATCAACTTGCAGTCACAACAGGAGCTGAAGGAACTGAACAGTATTCTCTTATCTGTACAGGTAGGTCTGGCGCAAGGGATGCTGGGGATCTTCTAGGTTGAGTGCAGGGATTCCGCATGTCTGCACCGTTCCTGGAGTTCTGCGATGGGGGACTCTTAGCTCTCCCAGCCTCTTGGCTCATGCCACATTGCCTGGGAGGGAAGCAGCTTAGAGGCTCTGCTCTAAAGTTTTGTGGTGTAAACTGATGCCATCCAAGGGTGCTGTGCTCTGTTGAGAAGGGCCTTTTGAAGCTTTTGGCTTTTATGGATTCTGCAAGGCACAGCTTTGCTTTGAGGGATTGAGAGTGAAAAGAAGCCTCTCAGTCCCTACCTCAACCTTCAGATCCTCATTAGCAATCGGGATGTTTCTGTTATCCATAGGACAGGAGGCCTGGTTGATTCCAAGTTGAGACATGAGAGAGGTTTCTGAGTGTGTTTCACCTTCTTCAGATTGATGGTCACACATAGCCCCATTCCAGTTGATGTCTCAGGTTTGTGTGTCTCTCCTAAACAGACAGATGTGATTGGGACCAAGCTGTATCCCATGGGCAGAACAGAGAGCCCGTCTCAGCCTGGCTTATGGAAGGGTGTCAATGCCCCCAGCTTGTCCCCACCCACTGCATATCCACCAGGGTCCTGGAGTGAAACTGCTAAGAGTGTATTGACATGGCTAGATGCCCATGGGGATCCTGAGCCAATGGGGTGGGCGTACTCAAGGTCCACTACGTAGGTTGTTTGTTCCAGCTGTTGGCCTTTCGGAGTAGGGATGGTATCCTCAGGAACACTCATGAAGTCATAGTGACAGGTAGTACCTTGTAAGCTAAATATGTATGTTTGGTGTGACTACTCCTGCAGTATAGATGGTGGCCAGGAAGGGGTGGGAAGGATCTTAGGAGGAGGGCCAGTTTGGTCACTGGTAGACTTCCCAGAGGAGAGGGAGAATGCAGGTACATGTTTGGGTTCAAGTGGAGCTCTTCCTTCTCATTTTCTTTCTCCCAGCATGTCTTAGGTCTTTCCTCTGTAGGGGTGCCTGGTCTGTCTTCCTTCATGACTGATTACAGGGCCTCTGTCTTTAAGAGTCTGTAATCTACATGGGAAGAGAGAATCATGAGATGTTGTCTCCAAGTGGCTAAGCAGAGTTGCAGCTGAGTGCTGCCAAGGGAAGTACAGATTCCGGGAGCTGCTTAGGCCCATTTGACCACCTATTGTGGGACTTTGGACACATTGTTTGGCTCCTCTGTGTTTCTCTTTTTCCTTTACGTGAGTAGATATAATAAGAACCTTGACTTGAACAAGGTAATGTTTGAAAAGTACCTCACTTCTGGTAATGGAAGGAGTGTCTGTGTTGGTCCGTAGGAAAGCTGCCATACCAGTGCCATCGGGCTGGCTGTCCTATCAGCAGAATGGCACTGCTGAAGTACTTTCTTGTATAGTCCATGACATCTGCTGTTGCTTAAATAAAGGGCTTTGTCTAAAGGGCTTCATTGAATGAACACTAGAGACCCCAGTACTGGTTAACTCTGGGGTGTTCATTAGTCCTCATGTGTATGCCCAGTGAGGAAGGTGATTCGTGATAGAGATTTTTTGAGTACTTCCTGTATACCACAGGTTTATACACATCATTTGATCTGATTCTCCCAGTGAGCCTAGGTGCCAGCTACTGTTACTGCTACTGCTGTTCGTGGTCAAGCAAGGAGACAGAAAATGGATAAGGCACCTAGAAGACAGTCAGCTTAGGGTTGGTTGCACCACATTCTGCAGTGAGACAGCTTGGTCCATTCTATGCACTCACTCCCTCCCTGCACCAGAGAAGGCCGTAAGCAAACAAATCCACAGTTGGCACTAAAGGTTGCTGGAATTTAGGACTTCAGCTGCTTTTCTCTTTGGAGTGACTGAAATGTGTGCATAGTATGGCATATCTTGGGATGTAGACAGTTTGTAAAGAAAAACAAAGCTACTCCTTGCTAAAAAAACAAACTTGTGGCTGTGCTGGATTTTACTCAGGGACAAGTGGTGCCTTCTATACCATGGACTATTAAGTATACCCCATCTCTCTGGAACATGTTCTATTCCTTTTTATGCAGTTTCAAATGTCAGGTCAGCCCATGAGAGAGGATACTTAATCAGCTGTCACTGAATAAATGAGGAATGCTTCCTGGCCCAGAGCATAAAATCTTGGCAAATGAGTATTTTACACCTGCCTAGGTGTTTTCAGCTTTTGCAAATGTGGTGGAACCAATCATAGTCCCCAGATGGTCTCCATATGCTTGGAGAAAGCAGATGTCACTTCAGTGTCCTGAAGTAACAATTAAGACTTGATCAATATCCTAGGGGAGGTATGGACCCAGAGTGTAGCTATAGAGCTTGCGCTATGAGTATCAGCTCTGTCAAGATCTAATGCTCTGGTTTAGTTCTATAAACTGTTGTTTAAATCAGAATTGAAAGAAGACCCATCCTGAAGCCTGCTGACTTCCAGATACAGGGAAGCAGTAATTTTGGCTTGTCTGTAGCCACAATGTGGCTTTCGAATGTACTCATCCAGAATAAGACATTCTTTTTCCCCGGTAGAAGGTAGGCAAATGTTGTCTTGAGCCATAATGAAATCCAACCAATGTTGGAAAGGGCATCTAAGGTAGTTGGCAAATTCTGATAAAGTCTTAGTTTGAGCATAGACTTGCATCTTCTTGCTAGCACCCATCATGCCCTCTCAAAAGCACATTAAACATCAGCTCTGGTAGCCACTTCTACATTATACCAGCAGGTGGTGAGGCCACGCGTGGTGAGTGAATGATCTTCATCTGTGCTGTGCACCTACAAGTCTCTCAGGCAAGGGGTAGATGGCCAGGGAGGACAAAGGTACTGGGGTTCCTTCCAAGAAGGGTGCCCCTCTCTCCCTTTGGACTAGCCAACCTTCCTAATTCTCTTTTTGTGGTACCCAGGGGATTCAACCAAAGATGGTGATGGAGTACTGGACAGGGTGGTTTGACTCATGGGGTGGCTCCCACAATATCTTGGATTCCTCTGGTGAGTGCTTTATTTTGCCTGTATCTATTATGTGTGTTGACCCCGACAAGAATGTGTTTTCCATTCCTTGGCATTGTGTATGGAGTTGGAGGATGCTGGGATCATGGGATCATTTGTGTTCATACTCAGCTCTTGGTATTTCAGAGTCTTGACTTGAAATAATGGTAGGACTTCCATCATTGCTTTTCTGTGTTTTTGTAATTAGAAAAGTAGTATACTTATTACAGATATCTAAGAACTGTATGAAAGTTTAAAGAAGAAATAAAAGTCCTTGAGTACATACCAAGCATTTTGATGTATTTAACAAAATAGGCATCCCACAGAGCTAGAGACAGATTGATCAGATCTTCACACCCATCCACAACCACCCACCCATACACGCACACCATCCTATACTGCAGAATGTAGGAATACTTGGGGTAATTGGACATCACTCTCTTAAAGAATTTAAAGAGACCTGTTGTGTTAATGACTAAACCACCATTTAGTGACCCAGTTCCTTACTGATGGTTGCTTAGTTTTGGGATTTGTTAATTGAATACTACTTAAGTGAGCATCCTTGAACATCTAGTTTTGTATTGTTGGTCTATATTTCCATATGAAAACTGCTCATCAGTGCAGTTTTAATATATGTATTTACCATAAATACATATAGTATTTATATATTCATAAAGTAGCCTACAGGTCATTATTAAATGAAAGTACTCATCTTCTGCAGATATGTCAGTACTGAGTATTAAAATCATTTTTAAAAAATTTTTCTAGTTCACTAGGTCAGTATTGAGTTTGCATTTACTGTATATATCATACAAATATCTATTAATTGACCTTTTATTTTGTTGTCGGATACTCTCTTTGCATATCCTTGGCTCATTTCCTAGTTAAGAGAGGACCTAGGGAGATAGTTAGGACTATTGTGTAATGGGGACCCATCGTTTTTGCATTTCCTTGGGGCAGAGTAGCCACTGGGTAACATGCCAGCAGGTAGTGTAGAAACAGCCTACTGGCTACCTATTGTCCATGGAAAACTGAATGACCCAGTGATGAAATGGACCTGGAGGGAATTGGGATGTGATGGAACTGGGATGTGGGGCTTCCCTTGTGCTCTGACCCATTCTAAACATCCCTCCTTCTTGTTCTCCTTGAAGAGGTCTTGCAAACAGTGTCTGCTATCATCAAAGCTGGCTCCTCTATCAACTTGTACATGTTCCACGGAGGCACAAATTTTGGCTTCATAAATGGAGCCATGCATTTTAATGACTACAAGGCTGATGTCACCAGCTATGGCAAGTATCCCAACTGGTTCTTCCTATTCCTCCCCACTGTTTATAGGATTGACGCTTTTGATGGAGAGTCCTTTAGGAAGAGTTTCTTTCTCCTTTCATAACTTTGGCTATATAATGTTCAGGGAAGGTATAGGCTTCGACTGACTATCACTTCAAAACTTCTAGAACAATAGGTACCTGTGAACACCTTGCTTCATTGAGGGAGCTCTTGGGGGACCAAGGGAAGGGAGGCAAATCTAGAGTGATAGGGGTAGGGATAGACTTCCCCCTTTTCAGGCTCTTGAGAAGGTTTGATGTTGGACCCCCCTACTTCATAATAAAGGTGCTTTTCTTCAAAATTGCTGGTTTGAGAACTCTGTTCCCCCAACCCAGTTTCTCCTCCTTTCTCTTTTTCTTCATCCCTTTGCACTGTTCTGGGGACAGGAGAGACTGTGAAAGGTCAATGGCTGTTTTGCAGACTATGATGCTGTATTGACAGAGGCTGGAGATTATACTGCCAAATACACCAAGCTTCGAAACCTCTTTGGAACCTTCTCAGGTACAAACAGGCAACAGTTTCAAACATCCACTTGGATCCATGCTCTTGCCCAGAGCCTTGGAGTTTCTGCTGTCTTGCTATCCTACCTCAACTCCAGCTGATCCATGGCTTTGTGGGAACCTAGTCTGTTTGGATGCTCACCTTCCTAGACCTGGATGGAGGGGGGAGGACCTTGGGCTTCCCCCAGGGCAGGGAACACTGACTGCTCTTTGGACTGGAAAAGGAAGCGGAGGGGGGGTGGGGGAAGGGGGAAGGAAATGGAAGAAGGGGAGGAGGTGAAAATTTGTAATAATAATAATAATAAGAAGAAAAAAGAATACTCTAAACTACTAGGAATGTAGCTCAGTAGAACTATTGCCCAGCTTGTGTAAGGCCCTGTGTTGCACCCTGAGCACTGCCAAAAACAAACAAACAAAAAAACAAGCAAACATTCTAGACAAAGTTTGAGAGACTATTTTCACCATGGTGTGCCCCTTGTATCTGACAAATACTAAGCCTATTTATGACATATGAAGACTTGAGGAAACCCTGCCCTTGTCGACGCCTTGTGTTCTAGAGTAGTTCCAGCCCTGAATAGGGCCAGTGGTTAATAATGCTGTCAAAATGAAAGGAGTGCATTGAGCTGTGGCTATGAGGCTGGAGGAGATGATGAGGATTGAGTCTCTAAGGGAGGGCCACGGGCCATGGTTTCTGTTGCAGGTATCCCTCCACCTCCTCCACCTGAACTTTCTCTTAAGATGATCTATGAGCCAATGAGGCCATCTTTCTACCTCTCACTGTGGGATGCTATCCTGCTCTTGGATGATGTAAGTGCTGCAGGCTGGGCATCAGGGATAGTTATCAAGAAGATAGGACCAGGTCCTTTCCAAGTGGGGTTCCAGGATGAGCAAAGCCACTCTGGCATTGAGGTCTCTTCGCAACCAGGGACCTGAGCAAAGAGAATGCAGTGGTGCTGGAGTAGGAATTGGGAAGGAAGAGAAGAGCTTGAACTTGTTGCCCCTTCTTTAGCCTCTGGGTAGGCCTAGGTCACAAATAGAATGAGGAGTGGAGGAAGGGATGATTCTCCCCCCAGGAGAAGGAAGAGGGCACCTGCAGTAGTTCATTCTTTTGTGATGCAGAAATGATAGTGGCTTTAGGATTCTAGTAGATTACAGGACTCTAGTGTGATCTGCCTTTTCCTACTGACCTTATTTCTGTGACTCTAATATTAGAGCCATGAGTTTAAGCTAGTAAGAAGATAGAACAGAGAAAAGAGGTTAGAGAAACCTTGCATCCTGTCCCTGGTGTTCTTGCTGCCTATGTGAAGACTTTGACTTAGGAGCAGCCTGGCTCCTGTGCCTTCTTGTGTCTTGTTATATAGCCAGTCCAGTCTGAGACTCCCATCAACATGGAGAACCTGCCAGTAAACAACGGTAATGGGCAGGCCTTTGGGTACATCCTATACGAGACCACCATTTTTTCATCTGGAGTCCTCAGTGGCCTTGTGCGTGACAGGGGGCAGGTAGGAGCATCTCCTCTGAATTCCCAGCACTTTGTAGTGATAAAGCATGGCAATACATACCTTATCCTCTGCCTTCAGAACCAGCTGTTGCCAGTGGTTGTCTCTCTCCACTAGCTGCAGATTACACAGTCCTTCCCTCGTAACTGTGGTGCTCACTTCCCTCCATACCCATCCAGCACCTTCTTCATAAGTCCCCACAATGGCACTTGTTTTATTGTTGTGCAGAGGCTCCTCGTTTCTCCCTCCTGTTGACCATGACTTTCATCTGCTCACTTTGGCAGGTCTTTTTGAACAGGGTATCCATAGGATTCTTGGACTATAAAACAACGAAGATTACTATCCCTTTGACCCAGGTTTGTTATTCCAGGGAGCTGGGTGATGGCTAGCAAACTCAGTAGGAGTCAAAGAGGAAGACCAGGAAGCCAGGAAGCTCCTTAATTAAGAACTGGAAAGAGAAGGGCACACGTAGCTTTCTGACCAGTTGGAGCTCTCACTCCCATTCTCAGAGCATAGAGAATGATAGGGACACAGAGATCCCCAAGTATAGCTGGGCTATCAGGCAGTGATAACTGGTTCCTGTGTTCCTGACAGGGTCACACCATGCTGAGTATCTTGGTGGAAAATCGTGGGCGAGTCAACTATGGGGATAATATTGACACTCAGCGAAAAGGTGGGTCCTACTATAGACCAGGAGCAAAGCTACCGTCACCCCTCAGGCTTGTCTATCTGTTCGCCATGGAACACATCAACAGGCCATTGGGCCCCTTTCAGGGAGGTGGTTTGTGGAGGCCTAATGCAGGGAGGTGGACTGAGGATGCCACTGCAGGACAGGTGGCTCGTGGAGGTTTTTTGAAGGGAGATGGTGCCTGCTTTACCTGCACGCAAGTCCTGGTTAATGCATCAGGAGGATTTGGCCACTTTCTCTTTAGTGCTTCATAACTGGATAGTTCGTGTACCCCTGGGAGAGGCTCCATAAGCCATGAGCTGGCCTCTCAGTCTCTGTACTGAAATCTGCTTTGGTGGGCATGGCCCTCTCTGTTTGCAAGGCTGTAGGTAAGGAGCAAGGAATGGGAGTATCCTGGAGTCCATGAAAGAATATAACACACCTACATTCCTGGGTCTTCACACTGGATTTCTGTTCTCATTTCTCTCAGGAACACTCATAGGCAGTGCTCTGGGCTCAGGGGGAAGCTAGACACGCAATGAACACACTGCAGTTTGCTTTCACGCCCCTCCATGAGTATCCCTCCAGGACACTTGCCCGTGTCCCTGGCTTTCTGAATCATTAAGACCTTTAGTCCCTTTCTTTTCCCTGTCTGTTTATATGTGAGTAGTTTTCAGCGCAGTTTAAGGAGAGAACTAAGTTAAAGTAAGATCTTCCTATGACGAGGAGTTGAGGAAATTCTATGTCTCTTCCTCCATCTGCGTTTGTGGTGGAGGAAGCTTCCACCTCTCTTTCCTGGTCAGAGAATGCACATGTCCAGAAAGTGATTTGGCCTCAGCCCTTGGAGCTTCCTCTCCAGAAGAGCCTCAGATTCATTATTACAGTCCCATCTAGCACTATCCACATACCGAAGTAGCAGCATCTAGGCCGCCACCTAGACCCTCAGCAGTTTTCTAGTATTTCTCCACAGGCCTTAACACCTTGCTTAGTCTTCCTTCTCTAGAGCCATCTTACCTCTTTGGTTGTTCTGGAGTTAGGAAGACCTGTCAGACTGTCCAGTCTTTATTTCCCTGGGGTTTTAATTGAGTGTGCCCCGATCATCTGTAGAATCCCGCCCTCTTGGCCAGTTCAGTGTTTGCAGATCACAGACCTTCCCTGTGCTCACACACTTGTCCCTGCTGTGGAGCCTGCTCTGGGACCAGCCGTCTCCACCATTCAGGTGCTGAGCAGCCACCCTTCCCGTATGCAGGTGCTTACTGCTGGACACCTCTGTGATTTTATCATATCTTCACCATTTAGATGCTTTAATCTTAGGTTGTATGGAGAGTTCTGACTGATTGACCAGGTCTTCTACTCTGAGACTCTCATGATCCACAAAATTAGGCTCTTTGTTACCATTTAGTCACATCAGAAGCCAGATGTCACACCCTGGCTTCTTTGTCTCTGTCCTTGGGTGCCCTGCTCTTTATGTCAGATCTAGGGCTTGACAAACAGTAGTCTTGCTTATTGCCACTTTTAGACATCTCAAGAGAGGCTTTAGTCCAAGTGCAAAGTTCCTTAGGCAGCATCTGCTTTAGGAAAATCCTTGTTTCATCATCCTGGATTGTCTGCACATGCCCTGACTGCAGTTTTGCCGCCTGTCTCCGGACTGGGGGCTTGCTCATCTTTCTTTGCCCATTCTCTCCAGGTTTAATTGGAAATCTTTATCTGGATAATAATCCTCTGAAAAACTTCAAAATCTACAGCCTGGATATGACAAAGTCGTTCTTGCAGAGGTGGGTACCTGAGAGTCGGGTATATGAGGTCATAGCTAATATGTAGCAAGAGCCAGGAGTGCCTTGGTCTCCCTGTATGGATTCTGCAGAGTGTAGGGATAAGCCCTCCCCTTGGGGGCGGGCTGCCCTCGGGCGTATGTTTACTGATATATTGGGCGGGCGGAGGCTGCGCGCCCCTTCCCTTCCTCTCCTGTCTCCGCCGGCTACTCCGCTGGAACCTTGGTTTCGTGAGTCTGGTTTTGTTATTAAACTTGTTCAAATACCTATTACTTTTGGTTTTGGTGATTATTAATCCGACCGCTGCAGCAGAGTTACAAACAGACCCAAAGGGCAGAGTGACATACCTAACGTGAGGGGTAGGGACTAGCTAAAACCTATGTTTCCAGACTGGGAAATGCCCACCCTGCTATCTTGCTGCCATTCTATGACCTGGTTGGCAGGCATGTGGCTTCTGGCCTTACTGGGGGGAGGGATGTGCTTTAGGAATTCGATGAAAGTCTGGGAGCCGATGTGAGATGGTCCTTCCCTCCTTTCCCTGCTTACATCCTGTTCTTAGGCTCATCATGGACAAGTGGAGTTTCATTCCCAAAGAGCCCAGCTTTCCTGCTTTCTTCCTGGGCGCCTTGTCAGTGGGCATTTACCCCTCTGACACATTTCTGAAGCTAGAGGTTTGTAGGACCCCTTTCCTTCCCTGTCCTCTTATTTCCTTGGGGGCTCTGAGCCCAGTTGGCTTCAGTGGAGTGCTCTGTGACACCTGTGCCTAGAGACCTCCTTGTCTGTCTGTGTTGCCCCATGTGATAGGAACCCTGCAACTTCTCTGTGGCAGAGGGGTGGGCTCAGAGCAGAAGCACCTGTGGTACTTCTCAGTGTGTGTTTGGGTTTCTCTGGACAGTCTGAGGTTGACTGCCCTGCCTGGAAGACTCATAGCAGTGGGGTGGGCTGACCTACATGGATATCAAATGTTGGTTCACTTTGGTCTTTCAGGAGCATGGTGGATTTCTCACTGCATCTGTTTCTGGTGTGACTTTCCCTTTGGGGCGTTTGTAGTAAATCAAGTCTTTTCCCCCTTTTTCCCCCAAGGGCTGGGTGAAGGGGGTTGTATTCGTCAATGATCAAAACCTTGGGCGCTACTGGAACATAGGACCTCAGGAGACGCTCTACCTCCCAGGTGTCTGGCTAGAGAAAGGACTCAACAAGGTGGGACTACTTCTAGGTTCTGTCCCCTTTTTTTGTGACTCTCTTCCCATCCCTGCTCTCCTGCTAGCAAGCTGCTTCTCTACCCCTGAAAAGCCTGGTCACAGAATAGGAAAGGGTGGGTATTTTGGCCAACTTGTTCTTCGGCTTTGCTTGGTGACGACTCTGCACTCACCGCTTCCTGCCTCCTTCCATCCTCATCCCCACACCCTTCTTCCCATCCTGCTGTCTCATTGCATTCTCATCCAGCTGTAGGGCAGACCTCATAGTTCAACCCTTGTTTCCCACAGGTCATCATCTTCGAGGAGACAATGGCAGGCTCCGTGGTGCAGTCTACTGATACCCCCTACCTGGGCAGGAACCAGTATGTTAACTGAACAACAGTCCCAGCCTTCCTGCTGTGGTTGGCAACGTCCTTCCATCCTCTGCTACAGGAGGGTCTTCATACCTAGCAACCTCAGGGAACAAAGGGCTATAGTCACTCAATCCAAAATCCTAAACTTGAGGGGACTACAGAGAAGATGGGTAGCATTGTCTAGGATACCCTCATACTGAAATGGCTTCTCTCCTGGTTTTGTGGTTGAGTCCCTTTCTGCTCCCCTAATCTTTCTGGGGAGGCCATAGAGCTATCTCCGAGGGTGGAGTATGTAGTTGGAGCACCTTCAAAGAAGTTGCTGAAGCTGGGTGGGTACTGCCCTCTTCTGGAAGTGAAAGCCTCATCAGGCCAACCTGCGGGATACAGGAAGGCTTTTTAAACATCCTAGGAGGGCGTGGCCACATCCTGTAGTTCTGCTTTCTGCTCCCGAATTTCCACTGTTTGTAGAGCAAAGAGAAAGCATGTCTTACTTGAGTCAGCTTGATTTATGTTTCAACTTGCCTCAGCTAGTTCTGGGGTTCTGGAAGAAACATGCATTTTTTTCTTTTCATTCTGTCTCTTATGACATTGAGCCAGTTGATAAGCTGAGCTTAAGAGAAACAGACATGTTCAGTACTTATCTTCCTAAGTTAAGAGAGCATTTGCTATTGTTCTGGGTGAGGAGGAGAGTCACCAAAGAGGAACAGCTTCACTAGGGGAGGAGCTGGGAATTTTGGCAGAAACCACCTCATATCCATGCTCTTTGGGAGGGAATGGCAGAAGGCTCAGCTAAGTGGCCCCAGGCAGCTGCTTCTAACCCCACAGAAGAATTTGGGGTTGGCTACAAGCCACAGGTCTAGCAGAGGCCTTGTTTCCAGCTCAGCAGATTCACTGAGCATGCCTTCCCCTGACTGAAAAAGCAGCAAGGGGGAGGGAAAGCGGCCAGCGTCCGCCCTGTTGTCTCAGTCCAGATTGGAGACTCTTGTTCTAGGGATTGAGTGCAACGGCTTGCTTTGGGTTTGCCACCCTAAACTGCAATAAAGGAATAGATTTGAAACAAAGCTTCTTTGTGGATGTCTCCAGCTCATCAAGAAGGATCCAGACACTGATGATACCCAACTGGTGGATGGCACATGCCCTGGCTTCTTACCACTTTTCCTGATTTCAGTTTTCTTTGAAATGTCATGTGTTAAGAATAGTCCAATCGCATGTTGGTGGATAAGAATAAGAACATTCTAGAAAGCCAAAACCACAATATATAACTTAGCCATAGGTGATAGTCTCTCTTCATAAATTATATTTGGTATGGACTACTCTAAGCTGGCTATCTTCAATAATAGTGAAAATCAAAGAACACACATCTGTGAGCACAGTGTCCCTAGAGAAGCCCAGGGAAGATGGATCAGGCAAGCGTAGGGTGAGCGAGAGGCTCACAGCCTGGCAGGCTGGATCCCTGAGTGTTGCTGAGAACAAGTTTGCAGTGGAGTCTGGTGTGCAGCAACTGAGCTATGAGCCCCGATAACTTACTTGTGGGTGGTCATGGAGCACAGCTCATATGTCACTGGGTCTGAGAAATTGAGTTTGTTTTTATTCTCTCTCTCTCTCTCTCTCTCTCTCTCTCTCTCTCTCTCTCTCTCTCTCTCTCTCTCTCTCTCTTAGATGTGGTCATGTTATGTAGCCCAGGCTGGCCTTGAACGTTCCAGTTCTCCTGCTGTAGCTTCCCAGGGACTGAGATGATAAGGTTGTCCCATCATGCCAACTCGAAGGGAGCTTTTTTAAAAAGTCCTTTATTTGTTTTTAAAGTTTTAAAATAAAATTATACGATGATTATTTGTTTACTGTGTGTGTGTGGGTTAGGTGTATGACTGCCATGGGATATGAGCAATCAGAGGACAGCCTCTTTGTTGGGTTGTCAGGGTTGAGAGTGTCTTTACCCACCAAGCCATCTTGCTGGCTTTTCAAAGGGGGCTTTTTAAAGTGCAGATTACAGATGATACTTGAAGAGCAAGTCAGACTAAGTCCCCAATTTTACCCATGCTTGCAGGTTCTTCCTGAGATGTTTTGGACTATCAAGCATCCAGCTAAGGTGTAGATGAGTCCAGGACTTCTTGAGTAAAGCCAGAGCCAGAAAGCAAGGTTAAATTGTCACTTTAAAGGCCTTGCATTACATAAGAGCGTGTTTCTACAAAGCTTCATTAAGTAGTGCTGTCCTTCTGTAAGGGAGCGAGGAATTCCGAGTTACAGTTTTATGCATACATGATCAGGTATGTATTGGGCTTTCTGTAGAAACATTTTTCTCTGCTTCCCCAGCCTGTGCCGGCTGACCTTAGCTCTCCAGACAGTTTATCCAGATCCTGTGTGCCATGAAACCCATCTCAGTCCCTGCAGAGTACCTCCCCTTAACTGACTTGCCCTGAGACTTTGCTCACCCATTATTTCTTTTGTCTACTCACTGTGTGGGGGTCATGCCTGTGGGATCTTGACATCAACACTTTCCAGTTTGATTCCCATCCTCACTGCAAATACACGGAGAGGTGACCCTGACTATCTGTTGCACATACACTATAAGGTCAGAAGCAGAACTCCATTTTCCTCTCCTACACTCTGTCCTGTATCAACAAATGGAAACTCTGGCCTGTGGCCTGGGTCATCTTGGCTGCTGTCTCTTCATTCCACACCAGCCCTTCCTAGGCATGTTTAGATGCAGCCACTCCCTCGACTCCAGAGCTCGTGCTCCCAACCCAGCCACCAGCATCTTGTTCCTGGCTTATCGCAGGGGCTGCCTCCCCAGTCCGCTGCCTTGGCCCATTTATCCTCAGCACAGGAAACAAAGTGGCCCTCGAAGGTCAGCTCCATCAGGGGCTCCTAATTGCACTTAGAGTAGAAACCAACAGCTTTATCCTGGTCTCAGAGGCCAGCTGCTTCCAGGCTTTCTTTCTGACTTGCCAACCATGTCTCCCATGTCCCCGCTCCCACCCCTGCCCCCTGCCCAGTCAATTGCAGTCACGTTACTCTTTTTTTTTTTTTTTTCCTGAGCTATAGGTATGAGTGCACACAGTTGGGGGCGTTTCTCTCTTATCAGGATGCCTGCCTCAGCTGCAGGTTGGCATGCTGCTGTTCTGCTCAAGGCCCTGTACCAGGGAGGTCTTTCTTACCATGCTTTAAGGAACTTCCGCCCGTCCCACTACTACCCTCCATCCTCTCCAGCAGTTCCGCCCTTCTTCCAGCACCTCACACCTGAAATGCTGCGTGAGCACCGTTGTCTGTGTCCTGGATTTGGTGGGTAAGCTCCATCATGCTGGATCCTGACTAGAAGAATGCCTATTCATAGCAGGCACCTGGGAACTATTTGTTGGCTGGCTAAATTAATAAATGAGACTAAAATAAGGCAAGGCTGAAGAGGATTACAACTGTTAAAAACCATATTTGACTTTTAATTTCGAAAACAAATTAAATAGAGTTAAATTAAAACAGACCAGATGGTGCGGCAGCTTGGGCTCCACCCTTACACCAGCCTCTGCCTGTGGAGCTCCTAAACCCCTGGCTTGACTCCTCTGTGGTGGGGCTTTCCAGCAAGGGAGCAGGGAACAGCCTGGGTTTGGAGAACAAGTTGTCAACACGGACCCAGTTCTACTTGTAACAAACTCATTCTCAAAGGCTGCAGTCCGCCAGGGTTGGAATTATAAATAAATACACATGCGGCTAAGAGAGGATATTAGGTGGAAACAACTGAACTAACATCTGCCAAAAATAATAATAATAAAACCCCCAGTTTGTTTTTCGTTTTCAATTTTCTAAAAAGGAGCAGTGGGTTTTGGCTAAGAAGGCAGCCTCAGCAGCTGGTTTGACCTTGGCATTCACTATCAGTTTCTATGAATGGGCAGCAGAGTGCCCAGACATAAATTCACTCATCGGATAGATGCCCTGTGCCTATTTCCTCCCTCTCCCATGCCACCCATGGGATGCCAAGGGGTCAGTTTCCAAAGCAACATCCAAAGTAGAAGTGGTCGGAGGGAATATCCTGCAAGGTGGCTGTGGGATCTGTTCCTATCGGAGGTTTTCCTGAAGACTGTGGGAAGTTAAATCCATTTCAAAATAGGCAGCCGATGCTATTCTCGGAAGGTTAGATGTGTGAACTGAGTCCCATCCACCCAAGAGTGGGTTCTGAACGACTCTTGGGCCTGTCCTATGAGTTTTAATGAAGGGGGAGCTGTTAGCGGTTAAAAATAAACACTTCTTCAGTGGGCTTGTGGTGCCCTTTCCTTTTCCCCGCTTGGAGGAAAATTGTGCTTCCAACTTGTAGGAGCTGGAGTGAGATTACTACCAGAGGGCCGCATCCAGCCAGAGCCAGGGGCCTCTCATATGCTGAATCCCAGGCAGAGGCTTCTCCTGGGTGGGTGGGGACAACAGCCTGGGCATACTGTTTTCTCTGGGGTGGAGAGAGTAAGTGAGCAGGAGGCCAGGCTGGCTTTGCAAGCTTTCCCATTTTGTGTAAGATAGAGTGACTTCCAAAGCAGTGTGCGATCGAGTCTCCTTTTCTTCCAGTGTTCAAACAATCCTGCTCTTGTCTCCTGGTCCCCTGCTAATGCACCCCTCACAGGAATCAGTGCAGGAAAGGGCTGCGGTTGCTGGGCCTCACACCTTCTCAGGAAAAGCTCTTCCTATTTATTACTGTTAACTCCAGTCCCGAGGTCTATGATTCTCAGGTTCTGGGAAGAGGGCATTTTGTCCCCGGTCCAAGCCAGGCAAGGGGGCGTTGCAGCCCAGGGGTATTAGAGAGGCAGTGTGGACACTGGGGTCACATGGTTCTTAATCCAGGTCAGTGAATGACCTGTGCTGGCTCTAGGCCCACCACCTTGCCAATTCTGGCACAGGAGGCTTGAGGGACGTGGGAAGGGGCTTTGTTCTCCCACAGCCTGAGGTACAGGGGGAGCTGTAGGTAGGCCCAGGCTCCCCTGATGCAGGGCCGGGTGCCAGGTGGGATCCAAGACAGCCTTATGCCCTGTAAACATGAACCAGAGAAGAGCCAGAGGTATTTGTGATTGGGGAGCAGCTCTGTGGAAGAGCAGGTGTGAAGGAGGAGTGTTGGGGCACCTTCATGCCCCGGGCTGCTCTCTGGTCTTCACAATGTCCTGGCTGGGCACATGCTGTGTAGTCATGCTGGGCCCAAGAGCAGGGAGCAATGGAGAACCATGCTGGACTCAACAGTGGGGTTTTTCTGACCTCCCTCATCTCCAGCATCACTCCAAGGCAGGGTCACCCGCTTACACAGCCCCATCAATGCAGGAGGCTTCCAAGGAGGTGTGCAGAGCCCGGGCTTTGCTGGCTGCTGGAATCCCCAGCCCTCGGGTCTCAAGCCCCTGGCCATGGTGATGGAGAGAACAACAGGTCTGGGATTCTGTGCTTAAATTCTCTGTCTTTTATCCTGGTATCAAGCTGGGCTTTCTTGGAAGCCCTCAGAATAGACAAGAGGTGATGCTGTTCCTCTGGAGTCTGCCTCAGAGTGACTATCAGCCATGGGAGAGGATGGAAGGCCAAGATCAGGGTCTGAGAAGGAGATTTCCTGTGTGGGGAAAGTAGGAACAGCACGGGTGTCAGCCTGGGGCAAGGTGGAGCTGGAACAGCAAGTTGGACAGAATGCCCAATCCTGAGCCCCTAGTGGACCCTACAGAGCCTCTCTGGATTCCCTTTGGAGACTTGTTTGAAAAGCAAGTGGTTGAGATTATTCCAGTGACCCAGTGAGGGCAGGAGGTAGAATGACTCTCTGTACTGACACATTCTAAGAGGCGCTACCAAGGACTTGAAGTTCAGGGATGATTCCCTGTAGTCACAAAAGACATGGAGCCTGCAGATGTGCTGAGACAAAAATCAAGTTTGTGTCTGCTGTGAGTTCCCAGATCTGTGGCAGGGTCTGGTCAAGGTTGTGTTTGCTGTGAGCCCCCAGATCTGTGGCAGGGTCTCGTCAAGGTAGGAGTCTGTCTGCTGTGAGCCCCTAGATATGGGGCAGGGTCTGGTCAAGGTTGTGTCTGTTGTGAACCCCAGATCTGTGGCAGGGTCTGGTTAAGGTTCTGTCTGCTGTGGGTCCCCAGATTCGGGGCAGGGTCTGGTCAAGGTTGTGTCTGCTGTGAGCCCCCATATCTGTGGCAGAGTCTGGAGGAGTAAAAGTCCTGAAAGTGATGCCTCCAAAAGTCCAGAGCACAAAAATCCCCTCAAAAGTACTTGGCCCGGTCAGTCACATAGCACAGATCTCTTGGGCTAATGTGTCACTTTAGGCTAGTCATTTAGCTTCTTTTCTGAACATCATTGTCACTTCTCAAGTGTAGGTAAATATGGTGGTGGTCTACCCCAATGGGATTTAAATAATCGAGATTAAGAATTCTTACATAGGGGTTGTTATGTGCTACAGACTAATTTCAGTGCCCTGGCAGCCCATTCTACATATAAGAAAAACCAGGAACAGAGAAATGACATCAGGCTGAAACAGGAAAGGGGTATCCTGGCAGTGGTGTGGGCTCCAGGGTTCCTGCTCAGTGAGCTCCTTCACCTACTACTGAAAGCCATAGGACCACTGATGTGGTGTAGTGTGATCTCACCACAGCTCTATACTGGAAGTAATCCACGAACCGGGTGAAAACATCCCCCACTGTGGACCATCATGGCCAGCATGACAATAACAATAAAAGAAGGTGATGCTTGCAGAAGGACCCGGCTGTATGCATGAAGCCTGCCAATAGCTGTTGGGAGCACAAGAGGAAGGGGTCTTTGGCCATGCTTCTGCCCACATTGCTCTTGTACTCCCACAGTTCAGGACCAAGAGGAAAAGCCCTCAGAGAGGGAGGATGTGTCCCAAGAGATGGAGGATGTATCCCAAAGCCCTCAGAGATGGAGGATGTATCCCAAGAGATGGAGGATGGAGCTGTTTGTGCAGTGCCCTGGCCATGCTGGCCTTCTCTCTTACCCGCATCCTCATCCTCAGATCTCCACCGACAGGTCAGTGAAGCCCTTCTTCCCCTCATTCACCAGCACTGGCTTCTCTGTCCGTGTGTGCCAGACCAGGATCTGCATGGCCAGAGACACAAAATAAGTGGCACAGATCCCCAGCTCATTCTGCCGGCGCCTGGCTCCCTCCCACACCCTGCAAGGATTTCTTCTGCCCTCTCTTTCCACCATTGCCCCATCAAGATTTTTTAAACTGTTCTTTATTTCTATCTACTCCCTCATTCCAGAACTACAGAAAGAGACACATCTCAAGATTTCCCAATATGCATGTGTGTATGTATATGTGTATTTGTGTATGCACACATATGCAGGCATCTGTATGCACGTCTATGTACACATTTGAATATGTACATGTATGCATATGTGCATCTGCCTTAGTGTATGCATGTGTATACACAACCGGGGTCATGGAACACAGATGTCCCTATGGAGGGCCAGTGATCTTTGGAATTTCTCAATAGAAACCCCTCCCCATCTTTTTGCTTATCAGTGTTATCAGTTTATAATATGCTACCATCCTGGATGGAGACTGTAGACAAAGTTATTTTGAGGCCCCTCTTTCTTCTGGGTGCTTGCATTACTAGCCATCAGTTCTGAAGAGGGTCTTACTTACCTTGGTGCAGTTTGCTGCCTTGGGCTCTAGGTCATTGAGGGTGACCAGTTCTCGAAGGAGGCTGCTTTCCTGGTAGCCTCCCTTCACACCACGAAGTTTAAAGTAGGCCTGACTTCGCTGCAAGATGAGCCGCAGATTGACAGCAAATCCAGCCATGTCTATTGCAAATGGCCGGTGGGGGTCGAACACTGTCTTCCAGCCAACCACCTTCCCTGCCCCGTTCACCCTTGGGGCCTCATACCGAAGGCCACCAACGAAGGCCACAGGCCACACGGACACCTTCCTCGTGCTGCGCATCTACAAGGTGAGAACCGGAGTCAGGATACGGGTCGAGGATGTAGATGCTACCCTTTCCCATAGGAGGTAGATCACTTAGTGGGTGTGTGTGGGTCCCTCCCAGTCTGTCTGCAGACCCCCTGCCCCTGACCTCTCGGGGAATCCCTAGAGGACTCTCACCTAGGCATTCAAGACATCTTTCAGCTAAGATGTTGGTCAACTTCTCAATGTGGCCCGATGGCAAAAAATCTCTTAATCTTGTCATTTTAAAATCTGAAATGTGCCTCCCTCCACAAAACTTAACAGGCAGGCTCAAAATGTCCACCCAAGAGATTTCTGGTGACCACGCTAAAGGATCCCATAGAAAGGGCTCTTTCAGGGAACAAATCTCTAAGGCCAGGACTAGGGTTGGGGAGCTACAAGCCTCAACAGGCTTCCTTTTAATGTGCTGGGTTCCTTTACCTTATACTCATGTTTACTCATGTCTTTTCCTGATTCTCTGCAGTGTAAACCAGCTCAGCCTAAGGTTTCCTGTATGTGTCTATGCATGCCTTAGCATGCCCTCATGGGGGCTACCCTCTACTCCAATATTGGTCTGGGCCCCACATCCTTCAGTTTCCTTGAGCTCCACCTCCTATTCTCCCTCCTCTGGTCCCTAGCGCACCTCTTCAAAGAGCTCCAGACTGTACGTGTTGTCATCGTCCGCAAAGTACACTACGCCTGGCTGTGTGGAGTTCCGAGGGAAGGTCTCCCGCAGCCAGCGCAGGGCCAGGTTGCGTTGCATGGTGCCGCGTGGGATGCGAGGGTCTCTGGCATCACCTCGCAGTTTGTAGTTGCGGGGTGTCTCCACATGCAGGTGTGTGTAGTTGAGGCCAGTGTCGCGCAGCAGGCGCGCTGTCAGGGGCGTCCTGCGTGGAGCGTCCTCCACCACCAGCCAGTGCAAGTTGGGCACATGCAGTAGTGTGTTGGCCATTCGCGTCAGCTCTGCCTTCTGCACCGGTCTGCTGTAGGTGGGCGTCACCACGTGGATGGTGGGCAGCGTGTCCGACCACGGTGGCGGCCTCGTGTACACGTACTCTGTGCGCACCACCTCCACGATGTCTCGGTCGGACATGCAATACTCCCTAGGGTCCGCACCGGGTGGTGCCTCACGCCGGGGGTCACTGCCCTCATCTGCAGAGGTGGGAGAAGGCGGTGCGGGGAGGGGGTAGGGGACGAGGGCGCTGGCCTGGCTCTGATACAGGGCCTTCAAAGTCACCCACCCTTCCAAGACAGTCCTGTCCTCTGCCCCTCTAAAGAACTGCTTCCATCTTTAGACCTGCCTGAGGTTCCAACCTGTGGTCCTGGAACTTTCATGAGAATTTTCCTAGTTTGGATTTCTGGGATGACATACAAATGACCCCCCCTTCATCAAATGTACCATGCCTGTAGCTATTTGGATGCAACTGGCCACCTTCCAGCCATCTATCTCCAGTTCCCCATTGCATCAGGCTTTAAATGACCATGTCCTGACTCTCAGCCTCCAAAGTGTCTTCCTCACATGGTAAAACTGACCACCTAGCCGAGAGGAGCAGCCATGTTCTCTGGTGTGGACGCCACAGAGTCAGGAAGTGGTGGGAGTGGGTGGCTGCAGCACAGTTTGGACCTCAAAGGGAACTTAAGGTTTCCCACAAACCTTCTAGTCAGGCGAGACCTCCTTCTCCTGTCCTTGCAAGTTGTGTTTTGGATGTTGGCACACAACAAACAGCATTTAGCCACTGCATTTGGTTCCAGTGGGTTTGACTCAGAGTTACAGTGTTGAATCCTGAATGTCATTTGAGTGTAGACAATTTGGTTAGACACTTATTTAGGTTTCCCAATTAGTCTGATGTCAATCTCCCAATTAATACTGTATTTTCTTCTTTCTTTTTTTGGTCTTTTTGTTTGTTTTTCCTGGAGATAGGAGTTCTCTGTGTAGCTCTGACTGTCCTAGAACTCACTCTGTAGACCAGGCTGGCCTTGAACTCAGAGAGCTGCTGCCTCTGTCTCCTGAGTGCTGGGATTAAAGGCCCGCGCCACTTCACCCAGTCTAATTAGTACTTTCTAAGCAAATTAATTTGATTCTCTGGACCTATGACCAGTTCTCTTGTCCTAGCATTCAGTAAGTGTTTTGCATCTACATCCCAAGGATGCCATAAGGGACAATGATACCTACAAAAGCCTGTCCTCTGGCCACAAGCTCACAGACATGGAGTGGGGGAGTCATTACTTCCTTATTTTTTTAAGTAACCTGTTTCAAGTTGGGACAGCTCTGAGGACCAAGGTTTTCTTACATCTGGAACCTTTTCCTGGCTGGGGAATCTGGCAGGCCTCCTAGGAGGAGCGATCAGGACTATTGGCATTCTCATTTTCATCAAATCCCTGATCTCCAAATTGAACTTTTGGGTTTGAAGGATTCATGAGTCAAATACTGTGTAGTTTCTACTGCTCACACATATCTCAGCCGGGATGCTAATGGCCAGAGGGCAGACGTGGAAACCTAGGCTCAGGCGCTACTGTCTGCTGTGACTAACTGCAAGGTCTAAAACAAGTTTATTAGTTTCTGGTGCCTTGATTTCTGTGGTCATAAACTGGGGCTAATAATACTAGCGAATGCTAATAACATCTGCTTGGTGGAGTTGCTGTGTAGATAACAACACACATCAAGGGCTCAACCACTACTAGGCACAGCAGATGTAGATGTAGGACACTACTAGCCTGCTTCCTTGTGACTCTATGTATTTATGTGAGGGTGATATGAGCAAGCCACATGAAAGGGCTGGAATGTAGACAGAGGGTCCTGGGTCATGGCTCCTTTGTTTTCTCCTATGGTCCTGCCATCACCATGAACACCAAGGTTTGCAAAGTGTGGAGCCCAATACAGATAAACCCAAGTGATCCACTTTTGTCTACTGCTTACTAGCTAACGCTGCAAGAGACATGGAGTCTGTTACCCAGGCCATAGATCAATGCTGAGTATGTGTAGGGGGAGGTGAGGTGGGAATAGGAGGACTGGCAGGGATGTAGCTCTTCAAAGGGAATTTTGGGGTTTAATTGAAAAGAAGCAATGTTGAGGAAAAAGTGATAACATTCAGGATATTTTGAGCAGGATGTAAGAATCTATCTATCTATCTATCTATCTATCTATCTATCTATCTATCTATCTCTCTAGTAGCCAATATTATTTTAGAAACTGGGGCTGAGGATGAAGACTTAGAACCATTTTGTACAGCCCTCTGCTATCCAGATCTTCATAAACATGTGGAAGCCTATGTCCTGGGAGAAGTTCTCCATGTATAGGGCTGGGCTACAACCTGCACACTCCCCTTCCCCCTGACTTCAGGGTTTTTACAACCCTGAATCCTAAAAAGCTGTTGGTGTGATGTCTCTGACCCTCATTCTGCCAAGAGGACGATAGACATTATGTCATTTTATATATGGTAGTTTTAACCTTTCTGAAATGAGACTCACAGGATAGCAGTGAGTCTCAATTGACAAGCCCCAAAGAGAGGCAATGGGGTCATGAGCAGGGGATGACGTCATGCAGAGAACCAGAGCGCCCAGCAAGGGCAATGGGGTGGCTGCAAGAAGACTAAGGAATTTCAGGGAGGATGAAGGACTCACTGCGCCGCAGAGCAACCATCTGCTAGGAAAAGAACCTGGGCACCGTCTTCTTTGCTCCCAGGGAAGATGGTGCACATTGCAATGGGAGAACTGCCTGTCCGAGGTTGTAACAACGAGGTGGGGCAGAAGGTAGCTTTAGTAAGACTGAATGAGAGGTAGCTCGATGTGGGAGGCAAGGAAGGTCTGAGGGTGGAGATTTGGTTGTGAATGAAAAAGATGACTCAGGACTCATAGCCCGAAGGACATTGTTTTAATCACGGTTTCACCCTTGCTCTTGGGAAAACACTTTGACTCTTCAGGGCTCTGCCCAGTTAATCTCCTAAGCAGGAATAGGGGGCAAAGGGCGTACTGTCCTTGAAAGGTTTTGCAGCACAAACCTGGGATGTAGCTCTCTAGTTATAGCACTTACCTACCCTGCAGCAACAATTCAAAATTAAAGTTAAAACAAAAGCACTCCCTCAAATTACAATATAGACCAGGACTGTACTCCTTCCTCGGCACCCCTGCTGAGCGGCCCATCCTTGCCTAGTATGGGACTGGGTATGCAGGTTTGTATACATATCAATCCTTCTTGTTTTAATTATTTAAAAGTTCATACTGCTTGGACAATTCAGAGCATTGAGGACATCTGACATCCGACAACTGGTAGGCCAATCTTCCTCTGGCCTAAATCACCCAAGTCTGCAATACAGGGCAAGTGAACCCATCCTAACATCCAAAATTCCACAGAAATCATCCAGTCTATCCCCTTTTGAGACTGACATGATGATGTTTGCTAGTAGTCTTAACACTTGAGAAGGTGAGGCAGGAGGGTTACCAGGAGTGTGAAGCCAGTCTTGAACTGCATAGTACTAGGACAGTCAGAGCTGTATAATAGTACCCTGTCTCGAAAAAGGAAAATTTGACCAAACAATCCACTTCTAAGCATGATCAGCTGCTCGTATGGCCCTTATCTATCTGAAATGAGCATATTACAGGCTCCGTCCTAGCTCTCTTTGCCCCTCGGCTTCCCCACCCAGAGCCCCAGTGCTCCCCCATGCTGCCTCATAGATCACGATATACCCACGCCTCCTGAGAGATGAAAATAACAAGTTGCCTTTCAAGCCCATTGACTTGCTGTCTGTCTGGATTGTGTCATACTTGATTATAACAGATCCCAGGTACTTAAAATTATGTGTTTAGGGAGATGGGGGATGGGGGTGGGGTGGGGAAAGAGGGTGAGGGGAGGCTTTCAATGGAGTCTTAGAAGGCCAACATTCCCCCAAGGTAAGGTCAGGGCCCAGGTGTCAAAAGAATAATAGCAGGGTAGCTTTTATTACCAAAGCCAGGCCAGGGTGGGAGTGGGGTTGGGCTCACCCTTGTGCACAGCCAGCAGAGGCGCGAGGCTGCTCTGGTGCCAGACGGTGATGAGCAGCGTCCAGGGAAGCACGATGAGGACAATCGCAAGGATGTCCCGTCTCTTCGGCATCTCCAAGGCTGGCTGCACCCACAGCTCCTCATTACCTGGGCAGCGGCAAGGTCAGGGGGGAGTGGCCACGGAGGAGCGTCGGCGGCACAAGGGAGAAAAGAATAGGCATTGGGCCGGCCGGCCAGGCACAGGGAGGCAGAAGCCGAACACTGGCCAGTCACTCTCACCAGCGCGCACACCCACCCATTGCGGAAGCAAGTCTGCAGAGTCCAGCCTGACGGGAGTCTGCGAAGGGGCAGTCGTCCAGGGCAGGGTCAGGAACCTTCAGAGGTTGATACCTGTAAGAAGGAGCAGTGGGTAATGACCAGAGATGTGGGCATGGATCACAGAGACTGGCCTACTCTGCACCCACGGCATCCAGAATTTTCCAACCGAGCGTCAACTTCTCCAGAACTTTTTCTGTATAGCTGCCTGGGTGAATGAACCTCCATCCTTCCCTTGACATGCAGACATGTTCAAAAACAGTAGGATACAGTGCCTAAAAACACAGACTTCAGAGACATGCCCCTTGGTTTAATTCTAACCGTGGCCTTTGGACAGTTCCACCAACTAGTTAGCTTGCCCTCGTTTTTCACTTATTAATCAGTCATCTGCTTTCCAAAGCTGCTCTCAGAATTAAATGAATTAATGCTCAGGAAGCACTCAGGGTGGTCCCTGACAGCAAGGTACCAGCAGCTATGGCTGCTGTGATGTTATTAGCATAGGCGGTTCCTTAATAACTTTGGTCCAGTGTCATAGTAAGGGCCTCCTTCAAGGGTACGCAGAGGTGGTTAGATTAAGCATCACACAAATGCCTAGGTGTGCTCCTCTGTTTGTGTGTGTAGGGGATTTTTGTAGGGCACCTTTTCCTCACAGAGTCAGCCTCAAGTCAGAGCTGGCTGTGAGCAGGGAGAAGGGGCTGTTTTCTGAGGAGCTGCCAGGTAGTAGGGAGACACTCTCAAAAACAGCAGCAGTGAACCTCATTGTCTAAGAACAATGGCAATGGGTTTCTGATCCTACTGCACATACTGGCTTTGGGGGAGCCTAGGCAGTTTGGATGCTCACCTTACTAGACCTGGATGGAGGTGGGTGGTCCTTGGACTTCCCACAGGGCAGGGAACCCTGATTGCTCTTTGGGCTGATGAGGGAGGGGGATCTGATCGGGGGAGGGGCAAATGGAAAGTGGTGGCGGGGAGGAGGCAGAAATCTTTAATAAATAAATAAATAAATATTAAAAAAATGGCAGCAGTGAGAGCCCCAAGAAAGACCCTTGCTGTAGAGTCACCCAGTGGAATTCACCCCGGATTCTACAGAGGGTCTGCCGGGAGACACTTCTTTGCGAACTTGCTCTGTGCTGTGACAGGAGAATACGTGTAGTAGCTCTCAGCTCCCTTAGGAATGCTCACATCCTTTCCCTCCTTCCTCCTCCCCTCCTGTGCAGATGCTGCTGGCCCGTGGCTGGTAGAGCCCTTAGCACCTGGCCGGCCCTCATCATGCTCAAGTCCATCACTCCATGGTAGACAGTCATCCTGACAGCCATCCCAGAGGCCACATTGTTTGCCCTACCCAGTCCACATATGTTCTTAGTCCCTGCGGCGTTTGAGAGTTATGTCCAACATTTTGTGACCCAGTTTTGGAAATCACATGCCTTTATTTTCTTTCTTATGTCTTCTCTCCTAGCCCTAGTGTCTTCTGGGAGACCAAGCCTTGCTTTCTACTTCAGAGTACCGCCCTGTGTTAGCCAGCATCCCATACCCAGTCCTTCTCATGAAAGGCTCACAGCTTCCAGAATTAGTGTTAGCTGCCCACTGCCCCATTTCTTAGGCAACGAGACCAGAGGGTTAGATGCTACATTGGAAGCCAATTGCGAGGCACCCGGGAAGAAGCCAATGCTGAGCGAGGTGCAGCATTTCCTGCAGCTCCCTGTGGATGCAGTCTCTCCCCTCCGAAGCAGTGTTTGCAGGTAAGGCCTATAAGAGCTGATTATATAATTAAGAGGGATTAATGGCCTTCTCACTTCTTCGAGAACAAGTTGTTCTAAAGCAGAGGCTCCGCTCATGCCTCCTCTCTTCCATGGCTGTTTACTCAACCTCCTGCCATCCTCTGTGAGCAGCACATGGTCCTCACAAGACCAGGCTCTTGCACTTTGTCCTCCAGAACCACAGAGCAAAAAACTCCTTTCCTTTATAAACAGCCGGGTTTCGGTTATCCTCTTACAGGAACAGACAACAGACAAACGCAGGGAGGCCAGATTTGGCCGGAGCTTCAGAAATGTCTGGTTCTCAAATGAGCCTGGAGCAGGTGAAGGTTCTGAGTTCAGGTTAGGAAAAAGCAGAAGAAAGGAGGGGAGCACTCGGTCTGTGTGGGTCCTTGCTTTCCTGCATCCACACTGCTTCTTCTGGGCCGCTGCTTAGACCTGTGGCTCGCACAGCCTCTCTTGTATGTGCCTATGCCATGGCTCATGATAGCGAGCTTTCCTACAGCGTCCATGGTCTCCAACGACAAAGAGAAATGGCAGTGTTTACACTTCTTCTCTGGGCTGCACTCGGCTCCCCCAGAGGCAGGTGCCTGTGCGTCTCTATTCGCAGCTGGCTTCACTGAAGCTCGACGGTAAGCATCTGCCCCTGGTCAGAGATGAAACGATGGAGCCAGACTTACATCAAGGCCATGTGGCTCCAGGCTGTTGCCTGGATAAACCCTGGCCTAAGAACCACCTTTCTTCATCATAGCCCCCTGTACTGTGAGTTCCTATATCTGCTGGATGCTGTAGCAGGAAGAAGGAACAGGAAGGGACAATGAGAAGGATATGGGCATGATGTAGGGGGCATTAGGAGTGTCTGAGTCCATAACATATTTTTGGTCAAAAAAAATCTATGCAAGAAAAGGGAGAGGAGACAGAGAGACAAGCTCTAAAAATAAGCTTAGCAATAAACCCAGTTGTGCGTTAATTACTCTGGAAGCCATTACAGCTCGAAAACCCCATAACTTTAATGGAGGCTATTATAAGCATAGTGGCAAAATCGTGGAGCTAATTACCAGGCGGTTATTAAGTAGAGCAGAGAGTGCCCCCAGACTTGGAGAATACCATCTGGCCAGCAGGGGCTGTATCTACTGGCAATGGTGCCTGGGTGTGGGCAGGAGGCCAGAGGGTGGGCCTGTCCCTGCATTGGACTCTGACACCAAGGTGGCTTGTCACACGAAGGCTTAGTCTCAGCCTAGGCTAGGAGGAATTGTGGTGATTACATCAGCACGGACCTCAGAATGGTTTCCAGAGCCTTGCTGGGATAGGTGGAAGAACCAATAGAAAGCTGGGAGACATTGGGAGACAAGGAGGAGAGAAATGGTGTTTGAGAAACAGGTGGCTGAATGGGGCTTTATGGTGAGTTAGGACATGCCTGTGTGGAGAAGGCTGGGAGGTGAGGGTCATGGTTTCCTATGCCATTGCTCAGACACGTGCTCCTGACTGACCTGAGTGACTGCTGGCCTCTCTGCCCAGCAAGTGTGGACATGAGGAACCTCCATTCCCCCGGTGTTCTCTAAGCATCCCATGAGCAGGGACAAAGGCTATATTGGGAGTGTAATGGGTAAGGCTCGGTGAGGAATGGCCATTGGATGAGGAGTAAGAGCTAGGACAATGGCAGGGCATGTCCTGGACACCAGGAGTGGCTCTTCACACTGCTCACCTCCCTGACCTCTACTTTAGCTTTAAAGCCTGGGAGATGACTGGGATGTGAGTTTTCAGCTCTGCTATTTCAACGACCTGAAGCAATGATGTCCTACACGAGGCAAGAGAGGTCCAGGTGTGTATCCTGTCCAGAGTCAGTTTCTGAGGGCCACCCTTACAGCTGCCTATGGAACCGGGTCACGCTGAAAGCCCACAAGCCCTTGGAGTTAGAGCTATTCACAGGATTTTTCTTCTGCAGGCTTCAAAGTGCTGTGGGCTACAGATAAAAAAAAAGTGGGATGTGGGGGAATCAAAATGAAGAACTCTTATCATCCAAGGCTGGAGGAGCAGTAGCCACTGGCCCAAGAGGGCCCGGGTGGTGTGTAAGATGGGCTCAAGGCTGGCCACTTCCCCAGAGACAGAATGATTTTCTTCTGAGCCCATAGGTGTTTCAACAATGGCCCTGATACCTGAAGATGGGCTTATTGATCTCCACTTGAAAAATATTAATTGTGCTTCAAGCCTTTATGCCCAGTAATTCTGTAACATAGTTAGCTCTTCAATTAGAAGACCCATGAAGATGGGTGCCTTCCAAACTGTGGGTTGTGGTTTTTTTTTTCAGTGAAATAATTTTTGTCTAGTGTGTGTGTGTGAATTCCTAGGCTTAATCCCCAGCATCATAAAACCAACAAACTAACCAACAAAGGAGCAAACAAACACCCATGAAACACTTTTCATCCATATAGAGAAGAATGTGGAACATTACTGAGGGGCCTGGGAGCTGACACAAGCAACAAAATCTCTTTCTAAGGGACCACAGTCAGCTTCTCAGGAGGGGCCGAAACTGGGGACCTTGGTGACTGGGGAAATTTTTGGCTCTTCTTGGGAGTGGGGGTTAGAAACAGAAGAATGAGGAGGATTTGTAAAGAAGATAAAGATGGTGGGGTGTTGGCCCCAACCCCAGTATCTGTCTTCCTTACACACAGGGCCTCTGCACAGAAGCAGAGGTGCATACTTTGTTCCAGAGATCTACAGGAGCCCCTAATGGGATCAAAGGATTAGTATTGATTCTGCAGGCACTGCTCAGGAAAAGCCCAATGCCAGAGCTAATCAGCTTGCAGCCTAGTCAATCCATACTTCATTAACCCAGCCTCAGCCCTTCAGCCACAGCACTGCTGCCTTGAGCCCATGGTCTCTCCTGGGGTGCAGGACAGGGGCATTGGCTGCTCCCAGAGTAATAACCCCTAGAGCCTGTAGGGGGCCTACAGAGCCTTCTGCTCTTCTGTCATAGGGAAGAAGAGAGAGGGAAAGGGAAGAGGTCTTTGAAAAGTCCCCCTCTGAATCCTACCTTGACACTTGGGGTGTGCATTTTTGTAAAGCCCAGCTCCTTCAGAGTCTAAACAGCTCTTCATGGTAGGCAGGAGATATTGTCCCCACCTTGTATAGGAGGGAGCAGGAGCTTAGAGATGCTACACAATAGGTTCAGATCTCAGTGTTCAATGTAGGTGAGGCTGTGGAACTTGAATCCTGCTCCCTTCAAAACCACTCTACTTCCTTTGTATGGATTCTTCCGTGTCTTGCTTTCAGGATTTTCTGGCTCACCCTCAAACCCACTCACTGGAGACTCCAACCTCGGGAAGGAGCTATCAGGCTGCCAAGGCTATGGGGTTTCTTCGTCATACTTGATGTTGTTTGAAGAGAGGAAAGCCTAGACCAGGAAATCACGATTCCTCCTGCTTTGTGGTCTGGCCCTTGCTGCCTGGCACATGTGGGACTTTAATAGGTAGGGCAACATGAGGCTCTGATCTCCTGTCGTCTTGTCTCCTTCCAGCCTGGAAACCAAGCTGAGGACTTAAGGAGAAGGCAGATTTGGTGTGAACAGTGGTATTCTTTTCTTCCAGTCCAGCAGTGTCAAAAACCATGGGGTTTGTTGAATTTCTTTGAAGTTATTTCTTTTTCTTTTCTGGAAATAACCTTGAATTAGATTTAGACTATGAGTATGTGAAAAATAAAAATGGGGTTTTAGCCTAGCATGGTCCTCTGCAATCCTGAGTCCTCTCTAGTCCATGGCAGAAATTTAAACAAAATAAATAATGGTCCTGGCTGGGTTTCCTGAGGCTGCCTGTGTTATGCTAGTGGTCTATAGACCAAAATACATGAGACATCCACTTTCCATGGAGCTTCTATGCACGAGGACCTTGATCAAATACCCATATTTTGTCTTGTGGGACCGTCACATGTCCACGACTATTGGTGAGTATAAATAGTCAGGGCATTAACAATAGATACCTCACTGCTTGACTCTTGAGGATGGGCAGAGCCAAACAGGTCACGACAGTTGGAGAGCCGTTGGAGAACTGAGGACAGCTGGAAACGGAGGAGCACCAGTTAGGAGCCACCATGCCGCAGAGGTATGACAGATGACTCTTTAGGCTGAGGGGACAGAGTTTGGTGTTTGGGTGGGGGAAGGTGTGTAATAACCAATAATAGGACATTGGTTAGACAATATAGGTTCATTCAGCATTTGCCCCCATGATGCAGGAGAAAGTCCCGTGTGCAAAGAGCCCTACATTCTAATCTGAGGCCAGACAGAGGTTCAGTTTCCCCCTCCTCCTTTGTTCTTTGTTGTTATCTCCTCTTCCTTGCCATGGGCTTCTTCTACAAGTCATGTCAACTTTTGGAGGGAATTCGCCATCCCCAGGGAGTCAAATTCATTAGTTATTGTTATCTAACAAGTTACTATATGCTCAGGAATGTATTTAGCATGTATTTGCTGTCTTCATTGTCTGAGGTCAGGACTCTAGGCCTGGGTTGCCAAAGTCTTACCAAAGGATTGGCTGGGCTGCATTTTCATCTGTAGGACCGACTGGGGAAGAATCTGTTTCCATGATTACTTACGTTGTTGGCAAAAGTCACTGGAGCCATAGGTGCTTATGCTTACCTCCTATAGCCTGTCTATGTCATAGCACCTTGTCATATAAGGCTCTCTTCTGTTTGGCTTCTTGCTGTATGAATTCAGCAAGGAGAGAATCCAGAGTTAATTGAAGTTTTACATGATGGAGTCTAACTGTGGTATTGGCACCCACGTTTTATTGGCTAGAGGCTAGTGAGTGGAATGGGTGGATATTGATATATGAACCCTTGGAGTTAAAGACCATCTTAGAGGCTGCCTGCCTACCACAAATGGCCCAGCGGTCCTCCCCTTTTTTAGCTCCTTAGTTCTTGCCTAACCATCACAGATCTCACCAGTAACCTTGAGGACCAGCCAAGCCATATGTTTTATCATCGTCTATGACCTCTCTGACAGTTAGTTCCTTTCTCTTTCTTCTGCCTAGGAAGAGGGATCCATGGAGGATCTCACCTGGGTGAGAGAGCAGGAGTTTACAGCTCGGTTTTGGTTATGGCTTCTAAGTAAGGTCTCTTGGGTAATCTTGTGGTTGGGTCTCTGTTGGAATGAAAGGCTATCTCAGGTGCCCTTGGCTTCCGTCGCTTGGGCCTGGGATTATTATAGAGGAGATGACGCCATCATGCCAGTGTGCTCTCTCTGCGGTGCTGGAGTAGGAGGCAGCCCTCTAAAGATTTCATGAGGGTGGTTTCCAAGTTCTCTTGTGCTGTTTGTCTCATTTAATCATTAAACCCTTATAATTCAAGATCTTTTCTTTCTTTTTTAAATAGACAAAGAAGTTGAGGCACTGGGCAGGGGTTATATTTCCTCAACTGTCCCCGTAACCGATAGTATGACTCAACCATATGTCTTTTGACTAAAATATGTGGTTGGCTTCCTGTTGAGATAGTCTCCTGCTTAAGAGTGTCAAGTCCTCCCTCTCAGCCCTGTGACAAAGGGCTCTTCCCCGCTGAAGCTGCATATTCGAATGGCAAATGAGAAACTGAGATTTCCTTGCCCCTGGCTCACCAAAGCTGGTGCGACCTTTATACTTAAAAAACAAATCTCAAATAGGATGGGTTTGAAAGTGTGATGAGAGGATGTGATAACTCACAGGGGCCAATGGATCAGCCACTGGAAGACTGGGGGGCAACTGGGTATCACCAATGACCCAGGACCCATGGCTTAACCCTCCTGCAAGGTGCTGAGCGGGGAAGTGGGTGTTGAGCAGAGAGGGGTGCTTTTATTTCTTCCCTTCCCTGAGCAGGTCACCAGCCTTCTCCCGGGCTTCATGATCAACCTTCAGGAGCTAGCAAATCCAAATGGTGGCACTCCCTCCTGCATTATGAGCTCTCTGGGAGAGTCTGACTTGCTCCAATCAGGAGCCTTCTCATATCCTCTCCCCACCTACCTCACCTTCTACCCGGAGACAGGCACAGGACTGGCAGTGTACTTCATTCAGCATCACAAAGGACCACATGAGGGTTTTGCCCTGCCTTTAGATTCTCCACAGTATAGCAAAATTCTCTTTATTAAGTACTTACCCACTCTGTTTTTGGAGAATCTCTCCGCTCAGCCTACTGTAATGCTTAATGCCCCGTGAGAGGCCTGTGGGCTGCTCAGGACATCTGTGGGATGGCTCTGTCTCCAGTGAGTGAATACCCACTGGGCTAGCACTACCAATGGATGCCTGTTTAGCAGAGGAGGGACTCAGCCTATTTTTCTCCCAGGCAGGCAGCAGGGACTAGTAGAGCTACAGCTGCTCAAAACCAGAAGCGTCAGAAGCCATGTGGGCAGCTGGCCAGGAGGCCTCATCTCCCCCTCTGCCAGCCTGCCATGCACCAACAGTTGGCAGGGAATGGTTCTAAACTGAGAAACACTGCAATGGCCCTAGAATCATTGGCTCTGCGGCAGGGAGAGACACTGCCTTTGCCCTCTGAGACCCTCAAGATAGAGGACAGCCCATGGCTATGTTGCCTGAATAAAGTAGGGGTGAGGGCGACTGTATCTAGGGTGGAACCTGGCACAGAGACCTACTGGATCCTTTCTAGAACTGGGTCCTGGGACCAAGCAGGCCCAAGAACACAGGGTGGGTCTCACCTGGAACCATGTGTCTGAACCTTGAGTATGTTGGAAGAGCATTCATGGCCTTTTGAGTTATTTGAGGACTTGTGTCCCAGAGGGAGGGAGGGCCAGTTGGCACTCCTTTTGTGTAGGGATAAGCCCTCCCCTTGGGGGCGGGCTGCCCTCAGGCGTTTGTTTACTGATATATTGGGCGGGCAGAGGCTGCGCGCCCCTTCCCTTCCTCTCCTGTCTCCGCTGGCTACTCCGCTGGAACCTTGGTTTCGTGAGTCTGGTTTTGTTATTAAACTCGTTCAAATACCTATTACTTTGGTGATTTATTAATCGGACCGCTGCACTTTTGCTCCCCAGACACTCTGATACTGTCCCAGGCCATCCTTTGCCTCACATTCCCTTGATACTGATGCCTGCACTGTGTTTAGAGAAAGGTGCTGCCAAGGTGGGATGCCCCTGAGCCCTGTGCCTTCCTCGCCTTACCCTCTCCCCACCCAAGCCCAAGCACCCGGTATACAGTCATCAGATGCTGAGCTTTGTAAACTGCCATGCACTTGCTGGATTGATGTTTGTCCTCTAAGTCAAACCTGTGCATCCCTACCTGGAACTCAGGGCCCAACACAAAGCAGAAACATCACCAACATCTCCGAAGCTCAGTTTCCTTAACTCAGCGGGACGATTGGTCGTTAGTTGAGGGAAGTCATGGGAAGCATCTGGTTCACAATTAGCACCAAAATTCTTAAACCAGGAAAACTGCAACAGTGGCAGCCAGCACTATCGCCTTGTTTTAAAAACAGAGCTCCAGGAATGGGAGGGTCACAAGAAAATAACAGCATTATCAAAGTACATTCTACATGTGCATGGACATATCAAACACATTATTCTATAAAATTAATATATGCTAATAAAAACTTAAAAATTTGGTTGGAACCCACAACCTGGAGAAGATGCAGAGAAGGGGATACTCCAGTTATTTCCAGGGGCCAGCACCAACTGCTTGCTGGGCAGTGTTTCTAGCATATTCCTCCTTCCATAGAGCTTGGTGGTGCAGGGATTTCGGCTTCTGCGAATGTAGGTTGCTGCCATACAGTTACATGATAAATGGGGGTGGCCTGAGGCAGGTAGGCTTCCCATGTGTGGGAAGGTTGTGTTGCCTGGAACCTGGCACCATGGCCCTGGTTCACTCTGCTTTTGTTCATGGCAGGCTTCCTTTAAAAAGTCCCAAAGCTTTTTACCTTGTGCATTCTCCCTTACAGCCTTAGGAGGGCGCTGCTTTTTCACTCTGAGTAGCAGAGGCTTGGGACTAAAGGCCAGAGGAGATGAGAGTCAGACACTGACTGTTCTGTGGTCTGTCCTCTGCCGAGTACTATTTTTTCCTTCTGCTCTTCCTGCAAAGGGTAGTCTGTCTAGCTTCCAAGATGCCCAACTAAAGAAGGACTATGGATTTCCTACGGCCAAAGCAGTTAATATATTAATATACATCAGTGGGGAATCTAGGGCTAGGGACTCCTAGATTAATACAATAATTTCCCTGTCCTTTTACCCCAGCTTGTAGGTTCCTGGGAACGTCATTCTTGTTACCCCCCCCCCCCCAACTCTAAGCTCTCTCTCCTAGCATGCCTGCTCTGTCCCTAAGGTTCACGCTGTATGACATGATAAGAAACAGTTAACGTGAGGTGCTGGAGGTGGTTGGGTGAGCATGCTAATAAATGTGTATTAGCCAGAGTGGTCAGCTTGTGTGTGCGCCACTCCTTGCAAACACAGCAGGTGTGGATGTGATGAATGGAGGGCCCCTTAAATCTCATTCCCACATGTGGAGATTATGCTGACACTATCTATGTGTGTCATGGGCTGTATATTGCACGGCAGGCTGCAGGGTGGCTATGCATCACTGATCACCTCTCCGGGAAGGAGCCTGAATAGCGCAAAGGCACACGCTTAAAGGCAGCTTTGCATGCTACACCCCCAGAGGGTTCGTCATGACCTCATGGGCTCGGGGTCCAGACAGATAACTGAAAAGGCAGGTAGATGCCATCTTTAGGGCTCCAGGAAGACAGGTGTGATGGTGGTGCAGGACATTGGCATCCTTTGTGGTCAGGATGTGTGGAAGACCCATCCCTTTGTCTGTCCCAATACTCGCTCAGCTGCTCAGCTCCCAGGACTAGGAAAGTCATATTCATCGTGGGAACTGAACACCTGAGGAAACACAAGACGGCTGGAAGGAGCAAACAGAGGCCCAAACAGACACCAGATAAAATGGGGGCTCTCCTGCCCGCTTTATGCTCCTGTGGCATCTAGCACATAACTTCACTCTGAGTACCAATACATCTGCTGGGTGCTTCCTGCATCAGGAAGGGCAGCTAGGGCCAACTGTCATCGATCCAGCACTTTGCACTCCATGCTTGGCAGCAAAGAACCAGTCCATGGGATGAATGTTTAAATAAAATGTTGCATGTGCATACGGTGGAACATCACTCAGCCTTTCAAAGCGGGGAGAGTCGGACACATGTTGCCAAATCGGAGATGAACTTGGAGGACCTTATAAGAGAAACAACTGAGTACGAAAGGACAAAGAACGTACGCATGATGTACCTCGCGTAAGGTGGAAGCCCAGGGCCAGGGTGGTGGTGCTCAGCAGATGGAGAGGTTCCCGTTTGCAAGATGGAGACTGACTGGTTTTAGAAAACATTTGTGACTATATTTGACTACTGAACCACAAATTTAAAATGGCTAAGATGGTAAGTTTTATGTCACATATTTTTTCTTAACACGGTAAATTAAAAAGAGCTTGTTGTACACATTGAGTCATTCAGACCTGGCCAACAAGGACATTCCCGCAGGCCCAGGGCACTGAAGAAGGAGGTCCAGCTAGTTTCCCCTGAAGCTGGGTTAGGCTTGGTGTCCTGTGTGGTACCAGGTGAGTCTCTCAGTACCTTCTGGTTGTCTCTTGGGAATGTCACCTTGAAGAAATCGGTTCAGGGCACACCTATGGGTGCACCCCTTAGAACAATGGGTATTCATTCATACGCAGCAGCCGGTAGCCTGGCAGGGGAGGAGGCGAGAGCAGCGGCCGCTTGCTCTGAGACACAGTGAGAGATTTATGATGGGGAGAAGAAGTTAATATCGACAAGTGATGAGTTAGGAGAGTAATACGTCAGCTTAAGTTCAGAAACTCTGACGGAGAAAGAAAATCACATGCCTGGAGGCTGTTCATCATCCTAAGCAGGCTACAGAACCAGGGTCCCTGGCCTGTGGCTGAGCAGTGTGGGTGCCAGCAGGTCCAGCCCCTCAGACTCTGAGAAGAGTGCCACGTCTACTGTGAGGTCTGTAGGCAAAGGAAGGTGGGAAGGGAGAGAGGGAATTGATGGAGCTGATAGGAAGGACATGAAGGATGGTGAGGATATATCTCCTAAGATAACCACAAAAATGTCTCTGAAGTACAGCATCTTCCTTGATGTTATATGGCTTACTTCATTCACTGTGCTTCCCAGGGGCCCAAGCACCAACACCTCCTGGAAGCAGCTTTGCTATGACAGGGTGCCAGGGCAGTGCTGATGTGAGGTCTGGGGGGTGAGTATGATCGGTACATTTCCAAGGCTCAAGAATGTGATTCCAAATCAGAAGGCTGCAGACCTGGGCTATGAGTACTTAGGTCGTAGGCCAGTGAGGATCCCAGCCCCTCACCTACCTCTGTTTCACCAACGACAGTCACCAGGGTGTCAGGAAAGTTAGAGCACGGTGTGGGAGGAAACAAGTAGGTTTGGGTGGGGCCACTGTAGCAACTGTCCCATCATCAACAAGTGTAGAAAGCAGCCTGGGGCTCAGAGCCCAAGCTGGGGAAGCCTGGTGGCCCTGGCAGCCTGAACACTCATGCACCAGCTCCTCACAGTCTCACTGTCCCACCTCTGCTTTCTACCTCAGGGACACCGGCTCCTGGGGTGTGCTGCAGAGGACCTGTGCTGTGTGACTTCTTGCTGAGTGTATATGTGCTATTGGGTTCCTGCCCTTCAGACTTTAGATGATGAAACAGGTCCCTCACAGGTTCTGCCACACCAGTAAGTTACTGATCAACCTTGGGCAATAACTTAGGGCTCTGCTGGCTCTTTCACTCACTCAGTTGCTGGGTAGATGACAGCTGGTTCCTGCTTGGCAAGACCCTTTCTGGCTTCTGTCCTCCACTGAGTTCAGGGTTTTGCTATTCTCAAGATCAGGGATGGGAATAGGCTCAGAAAGAGCCCCCTAAAATCCCTTTATCTCACGCAGCAAAATGTCACAGTGGCTGACCTTGTGGCTAAACCTAGATGCTGGGGTGTGTGTGTGTGTGTGTGTGTGTGTGTGTGTGTGCTACTCCTGTGAGCCAAAATTTCTGTTTTCCTCATCTTCATACAGAAAAATCATCAATCATTTCAAGTAAGGACACACTCCCAGTCATATTTTGTCCTTAGGGTCATATTCTATCTCAAATCAGAAAATAGAGGCTCTGGAGGGGTTGGTGTGGCAGGCAAGACCACGTGCTGATGGCCGAGAGCCTGCCACAGAGGGGCTGCTCAGCAAGTGCTTCTGTGAATTGCTAAATAAATGAAGAATACAAATTGCTTTCTATTTTCAAATTAAAAAAAAAACCCAAAAAACAAAAAGCACCCACTACTGTGCATTCTGAGCGATTAGTATGATGAACTGCAGTGAATCATCCCTCCTCAACACCTTAATATTCCTCCCATTTTAGAGATGAGGACTCAGAGGCACAGAGTTGAGCAGCACCCAAGACCATACAGGGAAGATGAGGCAGAGATTGGATCTGAGTCCAGTCACTGCGGCTCCTGCGACCACGCTATGCCAAACCCTCTCTGCAAAGGCACGTTTAAGGGCTTTCTGGGCTGCAGGCAGCATTCTGAATGTATTGTTGAAGATGACACCCATTGGCCACAGGTGACTCTTGAGCCATTGAACTATGGCCAGGGTGGTGAGAGACTGCTTTGATGTGCCAAGGGACGCAATCCTCCCCACACTCAACCTTGCTTGTCGCAAGCTCCGAATCACAGTCAAACAACTAGCAGCAACCATGAGCTTGGAGAATTAGATCTGGTCCCAGTGGGCAGGTCTTCATCTGGCCTAGAAACAAGGAAGCCAGGCCAGATAGAGATGACGGAGCATCACCCTTAGGGCCCAGGTCACACCGTGGGAATGGGGAGTTATCTCTGGCACCGAGACATTACTGACCACCAAGACCTTTGTCTCTGTCCTTTCTGCCCTCCATCCCTGTCCACTTTCCTTCACATAAGCATATGGCTAGACTACACAGTTTGTCCACATAAAACAAAAAACCTTGCCTGTGGCTCTGCACACTGAGACGAAGACCTCCAACCTCTTGGGCATGGTAAGTCCTTTAACCCATCCAGCTCTTGATCCAGGCTTAGAATCTCCACTTTGGAGCTTACTGGTGATGGCACAGCCTTAATCCATGCCAGGAGCTTGGCGCAGAACCCGTGCTGCTGTCAGCTGGTGTGTGTGCAGGGAGCACAGGCTCATTTTAATATTGGCCAGAGCTAAACCTCATTAGAAAAGTAAATTTGCTGTAGCTGCAGGGGAAAAATGCAAGCAATCCACACAACCTTCCCAAAGCTAAATAGAAGCACAGGGTTTAGACCGTTTGATGCAGTATGTCCTCGTCACCAGGTACAGAGCCTAGGCCACAGTAGGGACGGAGAGCCAATGCAAGTGGACTGAACTCGGGGTGGCTTCTGGACATAATCACCTCCCAGCGTGGAGGGTAAGTGGTCATAGATTTAGAGTGTTTGTAAATCTCAAAAAAAAAAAATTGTAGATAACCATTTGCTGGTAATGTGGAATGATTACAATGAAAAGTCATTAGATATTAAGATATCATTCTTGCTGCTCTTTAGTGGAGAGATGCTCTGGGTAATTTGGTTCTGGACCAGGAAGAGTTGGGTCTAGTTCAAAGTCAGAGGTTAGATACTTAAATGGTTTAAGGTGGGAGGGAGCCTGACTGTAGGAGGTCTGAATAGGGAAAGGGGTCTCCATAGATGGTTTGGAGGGGGCCAACCTGAACTGGCCAGGCCTGACTACTAGCCTTCCCATTGTAGAGTTGTCCAGATACTGGGAGAGTAGGGCATGAAAGGAGAATGCAACACACACACACACACACACACACACACACACACACACACACACACACACACAATATAACATTCATAGCCATGGACCCAACAGTCTAAAAAGATGATGGCCTTCCAATTTGCAGACTGTCAGGAGAACACACCTTAGAGGATCCCTTTCTCCTTAAAGTCTTCACTTAGCTGGGAATCGAGGTACTGACATGCAGGACTTCGGTGAGCCCATCTAGCAGCCTGTCTCCTCTTGACCATGACCATGTCTCCTTGCTGGTCTTTGGGGGATTTCTAAAGATCTTGGTTGGAGCCCTGGCAAGAAGGATGCTACATGGAGAAGGGTTCTCTCCCTCTTCCCTAGGGGTCCATCAGGCTTGTCCATGCTTTGCCTCTTTCCCTATCACACTGCATTCCAGGACTAGGTGAGATGGGCAAAAACACAGCAGGAAGATCTCCTTCATACTGCTGGAACACTTTGCTTTTTAGTCCATGACCTATCCCTGTTGTGAGTCATCCAGACTCTATCAGTCTTTCTCAGTAGACCATCCACCAGCTCCAGTGAGGGACCTCTCCAGGAGAGAATGACTGACAATTTTGGGATACTGCAAACTTGCAGAGGAAGGCTTCGTATATTCCAACTTCTGCCGCACCTCGCCTAAGGTTTCTCTCTGCTTCCTTCTCATTGCCGGTCTCAGGCTCTGATTTCTCCTTTTGCTGAGGCCTCACCTTTCCTACAGATGTCAGGCCCAGGAGCACCGGGAATCCTCAATCTTCTTTTAGAACCACATGGGGCCACCAGAATCCCTAGCTCAGAGCCTGGTTCCTTGGTTAGCTCACCCTCTTCCATATTTTATCCTTAAAAAATTTCATCATCCTGGGCTCCATCCATATCATGAAGGCACAGTAGACTTGGTCCCCTTCCCTAAAAACGGTGGGGGAAAAATCCAAGTCTAGTAAGAAGCCTGAGCAGAAGAAATGGGCTTCTTCCTCTGGGCAGCTGGTCTCTGCTACAGGCTCCCATTCTGTAGCTGAGTTCCCTTTAGTGATTTACCTACCCCAGGCTTCAGGTGGAGCTAAGTAGCACCTCATCCAGAAACAGACACACATATCCGACCCATCCACAGGCATAGATGATCCCTAAGCACTTGGAGAGCAGCTATACAAATAGGAGCAGCAAGACAATGGCCTCAATGCCAAGCGAGGGCACAAATGCATTCATTCTTCTGGTCCCATCCCCCAGGAAGCATTTTTCTCTTGTTGAAAGGGGCAGGGAGGAGAAGGCATGCAACTCCAAGACCTTTGGAGATCCTGGAAGTGAACTGAATAGAGTGGGAGGTTTTGATGGAGGAAGGATCTTTATCTTGCATGAACACAGAGAGGACTCAATATTTGGTTCAGGGCGGTCAAGAGTGGTCACCAACTGAGCAGGTTCTAAAAGGAAATGCTTCTGCTCTGTAGTGACTCTCCACAGAAGAAGGGAGATGTAAGGACAGAAGAACTAGATCAATAGCCCTACATAGCTAAATACGCACCACACCTCCAGCTACTTACGGAGCTGTGAGCCTGCCATTAACACATAAACCCCTACAACTCCCCCCCATCATTTCTAAGCATATTTATATCCAGCTCACTTGCTTGAAACTGTATGCCAGATAGTCCAAGATCAAGATCCTACTGGGCATTCCAGCTAAACTGGTCTCCATAGAGAAGTACTCCGCAGGCATGGGGAAAACCACTGTCAACAAAAGGCCCTTCTCAGGGTCCTGTGCAGTGGAAATCTGGGAGTCATCTCGGCTCGTTTCTATAAGCTATCACCGAGCGCATAACTAGGACTAGATCTGCCTGGGTGAGTAAGTGGTAGCCAGTCAAGATCAAGTTACTGTGTGTGTGGGGAGTCTTGATCTGAGCTGCTGGCGCCGCTGTTTCCTGGGGTGCTGGATCGAATACTTTATTGTCTCACATCTCCGTTGCCTTTTCTGAACTTGTACAATCAAATGCACAGCGGAAGGTGACGACCTGGTCCTGCCTCCTTCCTCTTCGCTGTACTGAAGGACTCAGGGATTTGCTGTCACTTTTGACACAGTGCCTCAACACCCACAGAAAAGACGCGGCGCTTGGCTACCCTGAAAAGAATTAAATTGTAAATGTCCAGGAAAGGAGGTCGGTTGGGGTGCCTGCTGGTGAGCAGGGGTGCGGCTAGAGCTGGCCCCCACACCTCCTGTGGTCCAACGGGCCACCAGGAACCACCTGCTGAGGTGGCAAGGGACAAAATAGCTAAGAGAAAGACTAGTTGTTAAAAGACTCTCAGAACCAGTTTTTGCCTTCATCCTGATGGAGCGGGGCAGGCAGCGTCCTAGCTTTATTTCCTAGCCCCTCAGGTGCAGGCCCTGGCAGCCGGCCCTCTCGTTCCTGTTGTCCCCATTTTGTGCAACACACACACACACACACACACACACTCACACACACACACACCGCGCGTGCACGAGGGCGTACATGGTGTGGGTACTGATGGGGACAGATAAAGGGGCTCTGTGCACCGCGGCGGTAGGGGCGCGGGGCGCGGGACACTGACCTGCGGTGGCGAGTCCTTATCGTCCCCAGAGCGGTCCATCGTGGGTGGCAGTCCTATGCTCTGGCCCCAGCGCCCCAAGGTTGCTGCCGTGCGATGCGCGCGCTTCTCTCTCTGGGCGTTTTTCGGCTCCGTGCCCTCGGGGGCCACTTCATAGCCGCGGGCCCGCTCTTCCACAGCCTCGGCCGGCCCGCTGCCACCGCCCGGCTGCTTCTGGGCTCAGCCAGGCGGCGGCCGGAGCCCTGGAGCGCTCGGGAGGGCGCGGGCGGCGAGGCGCGGAGCGACGACTGGAGCCCCAAGAGGCGACGCGCGGGCTGCCCGGGCCGGGGTGGCGGGGCGCGCGGCCGGAGCCCAGCAGAGCGGGCCAGCGCGTGGTGCCCTCGGCGCTGGCGACGGCGGATGCGCGGTGCAGCCGCGGCTGTGACAGCGCCTCCCGCCCCGCCCCCACGCACCCCGCCCCCGCGAGCGCGAGCTGCCGGCGGGACCAGAGCCACTAGCGGTCCGTACCAACCTCGCGGGCTGAGGCGGGGGCCGACACTGGACCCCTCCCCCAGCTTGGTATCACCTCCCCGCACTCCCCGCAGTGGCCCTCCTACAGGGGCGGCTTGGGCTTCGGGTGCTGGAGCGGCCGCGGGAGGGGCCCAGGGTACTCCAGCTTTGGCTCGAGGGAAGAGAGCGTGCCCGCCCGACCCGCACCCCCAGCCCATCCGCCTCCATCCTTCGACCCTGGCTGCTCAGGCCCCTGACTTGGCAGACTCTCTCAAAGGGTGATTGTTCCAAGGCTGGGATGCTGGGGATGTGGGGTGCTGGAGAGGGGACAGTTCTAAGGGACTAAGACTGAGCTGGAAATCAAGGAGGGTGCGGCTCCCGCTTGGCTTTGGACAGTCCAAAGTGGATACAAGGCAGATTGTATGGGTTGGAGATGGGACTCCCCAGTAGCCTGCCAGTGGGGCGGCCCAACCTGTGGGCACTGTTTCTTTCTTTAAAGACCTGTCAAGTGGTGGCGTGTCACTCTCTCCTCTCCCTCCCCAGTGCACTGGGCATTCTAAAAAGGAGGCAGGAGGCACTGTTTAGTGCAGAGAAACCAAGAGATGGCCAAGGTGGGTGGACAGGCCATCTAGGAATTCTCAGCACTAGGGAGCTGGGAGGCAGGGAGCGGTGTGTGTGTGTGTGTGTGTGTGTGTGTGTGTGTGTGTGTGTGTGTGTGTGTGCATGTGTGTGTGTGTGCATGTGTGTGTGTGTGTGTGTTTGCACAGAGGCCATGCATTCATCGAGCGGGAGGTTTCTAAAAAGTGGAGGCTTTTGTCCACTTGCCAGAGCCTAAGACAGCATCCATGTTCTTTCAGGGTGACATTCTGAACAGTCCTCGCTGACACCTGTGGTCAGGGCCTCCAGCTGTGTCCTCTTCAAAACTCCAAAAGGCCAGTTCCTGTCAATGTCAGAGCTTTCTCCAGGCTCTGTCTCCTCCTTCCTTAATCCAAAGATTCACAGCTTGGCATTGCTGGACCAAAGTGTTCTTTACCCTGTGGACTGACGCTGAGTCCCCAGATCTTTACCGGCACCTCAGTCCGATGCTCATCTTGGGTTTAGGTGACTGGTTTAGCAGCTCTGGAACCACTTATGTTGTTCTGGACTCTGAGGTGATGCAGGAGCCACTGACCACGTCATCCCATAGATGATAGAAAATATACTTTTTGTGTCTAGGGAGAGACTTCCTCTAGACTCTTCTCCCCTTCCTCCATGCCCAGGAGCTCCTGGAGTGCATGCTGCCCCTCTGCATCTCCCTGAGTTACCCATACTACTTAAAATTACCGAGTGGCAGGGCAGATATGGCTTTGGAGACTGGCTCTTACCAACAGAGAAACTGCTGCCTCAGACAGGACCATCCGTGTGTGGGGTCATAACACTCCTCATCTCTCCCCCAGGACTGTGCCCCGTCCCCAGGTGGGGAGTTCCGGACAAATGGTGGAGTAATGAACAGGTTGAAGGCACTAGCCAAGTGTCCTGGCCAAAGATCACTCTCTGAGCCCATCTCTTCAGTAATAAGACAGGCTTCCAGTAAGCTGTCAGGTTCTTGTCTGGTCCCACAAGGCTGTGGCCAGTGAATGTCCTCTGGTTGTTCTATGGGGTGGTTCCCCTCTAGCCCGAAGTTCAACCAGATGAAACAGGAATGGTTGCAAACTTTATCTCACTATCCTCGTGAGAACAACAGTGATAATAAAACCCCATTCTGGAGCCCTGTCTTGCAAGTTAGCCTCAGGCTCTGTTTGTGTTTTCTTAATATTAATTTATAAAGTCAATTTGAAACAATAATGTGACATTGAAATTAGTATGAGAAGGTTCGGCGCGGAGACAACAGCTTGCCTTCATTTTGGCAGTATCCCACGGTTATGGACCCACAAATACACATGTCTATGTACACACAAAGTGGTGCACATAGAAGCAGATACATGAGTAAGCACAGAAAAACGAGTGCAAACAAATAGTCTCTCATATACCTCGTGTGCATGTGTGAATGCGTGTACACACCTGCCTCACCCACTTGCTACCGCCACCAGTCCTCCACCAGGGGTCTGAGCCGTAGTTACCACTTTCCTATGCTCTTTGTGGAAAGGCAGCAGTGTTTCCATTCCACATCTGGATTTCCTGCATCCCCACAACTTGGTCCTTGCTTCAAACATCTGGAACACCTTTTAGATCTCCCTGAAAGACTCATTTTTTTTCTTATTCCACTCCTCCTCTGAAGGAAAGAGCCCCTCTTCTTAGAGGCCCCCCAAAGCCTAGCACGAGAATGTTTAGTATACAGAGCTCTGGTCCTGTCTGTCTTCTAGGGCAAGCTGTTATATAATTATTGTGCATTTAAAGCAGGACAGAAATCCCCGGTTCCCATAATCTGAATCCCAGAAGGGTACCATAAAAACATCATCTGCAATGCAAAACCAAAAACCATCTGGAACTGGATCACCTGTGCCCAAATTTAATAGGAATAGCAATCGGTTTAGTGTTGCTGGTTCCTGGTTCCTCTAGCAGTTTCTCTGCTTGGTCCTCTTTCATAGAGAGCTTTGCTCTTTCCCAGGTCTGTCACTGGTGGTTTCTTTTCAGGCCATCCATCCTTTAGCAAACTATGCAAGGAACTAAGAGAAATGAGCCATGCCCTGGCCCCAGGCTTTCTTTTGGGTCACCAACCAGCTCCCAAATAAAGACACGAAGACTTCTTATTAGTTATGAATGCTCAGCCTTATCTTATGCTTGTGGCACTAGCTTGTATAACTAAAATTAAAAATTTTCTTTATCTACATTTGCCTTGGGGCCTTTTACCATTCTTTTATTTTTTTATGTCCTATTCTATGTCTTGTTTACGGGCAGCTGTCTGGCCCTGGGTGTCTCCTTCTTTTTCTCCCTTATTCTCCTCTCTCTCAAGCCTAGATTCCTCCTCCTATTTATCCTCTCTGCCTGCCTGCCCTTCCTAGTTCTCTTCTGCCTAGCTATTGGCTGTTCAGCTTTTTATTAGACTTATCAGGTGCCTTAGGCAGGCAAGGTGAAACATTTTTACATAGCTAAACAAATGCAGCATAAACAAATGTAACACATCTTTGCCTAGTTAAAGTAATATTCCACAACACCAGGTCCTTGCTTTGCCTGCCCTCTTAGCCTCTCTTAGCTGTCTGATGGTTGGGACTCTGTTTTTAGGAAGTCTCCTGCTATACCTTTTCTTGCACTGGGAGTCCTCAGTAGTAATTTCACTGCTATGAATGGACAGGCACAGTGAGGAAGCCCATATTCCCTAGTGCATGAGCTCACCCATCATGGCCCAGGCAAGGACTTACAAATGTGTACGTGTCTCCCCCCACCACCAGGTGAACTCTTATCCAAGCACAGTGGAACAAGGAAAACTGTCTTTTCTCTGAACAGTAGGTTAGGGTCCCTGGGAATGGGTCATTACTTGCAAATTTCGGCAGTAAATTTCATAGGATATATGCTTTCAGAGGATTTTTTTTTCTGATTGTGTGGATGTACTATTTGAGGTGGTTAAGTTCATGGCTCTGAGAAAGGTGAACACATTTTTTACTATCTCCCCCCCTTTTAAAAATAGGCCATTTGTCCTGGTTTGGAATCTCAGATATACTTGTTTATCTCCAGATATCTCCAGAGCAAATTGGAAATGGTCATTTGGTCACAAAGACTCTCGAGCTCCCTTCTTGTGCCCCATTCCTGCCATCTCTGAATTCCATTCATTGCTATGGTGCAGCTGCACAGCTTAGAGTACTTTTATAATTTACTGACTGCCCTTTGCACTGGGGGACTGAGGGAGATGGGAGCAGAGTCAATGGAGTAGAGCCCTGTGCCTTGGCAGAGGCTCTCTCAGAGGCAAGTCGAGGAATCTGCTGTGTGTTCTGGGGAAAATGAGAAGAATACCTAGAACCTTCCAACCTGCTCTTCCAGGGTCTCCCTGGAACTCCTTCTAAGCTAGACGTGAGCTACCGTTATCCCACAGCCTCTGCTGAGTTTCAGGTGTAAGCTATGTTTATCTGGAGGGGTGGAGCTTTTATTTAGATGCACATGCTTTCATTCATTCCCCTAATTTCTATTGAGCTTCTGTCATACCTCAGTCCACAAAGTTAGAACAAGGATTGACAGCCACCAGAACAGCTAATGTTCATAAGGCCTTTTCATAGACCAGGAGAGGGTCTACGTCTTCATGTGCATTAACTGATTTCATGGAATAAGATGTTATTTATGAGGAAACATTAATGACAAGGCTCTATTATGATTTCCATTGTAGAGGTCAGCAATCCAGAGCATAGTGTTTAGGTAATTTAATCAAGGTCACCGGCTAAACAGTGACAAAGTTGGCTTTGAACCAGGTGGTTGAACTCCGGGATTCAGCTCTTCATCATCAGAGTACCTCAGGGATTTGGGGGCTGTTGGGTGCCAAATACAGGGAGCCAGGGCACATATGGATTTAGAATGCCTGTAGTGGAGAAATAACAGAATCAAGGTTCATAGAAGATGTTGGGACAAGGAAAGTCTCTTTAAGGGAGTTACATTTGAGCTGAGACCTGCAGAGTGTAACACTAGGAATGGTGGTTGGGGCTCACCAAGGGACTAGTAAGGCAAAAAACAGTGCTAGAAAAAGAAACCAATCAAGGCAAAAAAAAGCTGTAAAGTAATGGGTAAGGAGTCAAAGAAAGAGAGAGACATGCATACATACATACATACATACATACATTCATACATACATTCATACAGACACACACACCCAGATACAGAGAAAGAGAGACAAAGAGAGAAAAACAGATAGACACACACACACACATGAAGAAAGAGAGAGAGAGAGAGAGAGAGAGAGAGAGAGACAGAGACAGAGAGAGACAGAGAGAGAGACAGAGAGAGAGCCATGAAGCGAGAAAGACATTCTCTCTTTGGACTTTGACCATGACTGATATCCTGTACTGGTGTCTTCCAGAGAAAAACTGTTCAATAAATATGATGGATGTAGTTGTTTAATTTCCTGCCTAAATGCTCCTCCATAGCTGGGTGATGAGCAAACATCTTAGACCTCTGGGTATTGGAAGAGCCTCTGCACAAATGACTCTGCGCATCTTCTGTTTGGGACTTGGAAAATATAGGAAAGGAATAAAATGACATCTCTCATGGGTTCTCTAACTCCAGCATCTATCCATCCATCTACCTATCCACCCATTTATTCATCCATCCACCCATTCATCCATCCATCCACCCACCCATCCAACTATCTATCCATCATCCATCCATCCATCCATCCATCCATCCATTATCTAGCCATCTTTCCTTCCAGACTTCAAGAACTTCTTTAGCTATGAAATTTTCTAAGGGATGGAATCATAAAAGTGAAAGATGAGTTTCTACTTCTAGGCCAATTGTTCTTTCAAGAATGAGTTTTTTGCATCTCAGTTTTCCCATCTGTTTTCCCTCTTGTGCTCCACCACAAAGGAAGAGGCAGGCAGAGGGCAGGTTTTGGGGCAGATGGAGATCCAGGAAGGGGCTGTTGTGAAGGCAGAACTGGGAGAGGAACAGAGGCAAACAGTGGGAAGCTGTCCAAATTCTTTTTGCTCTCATGTAGAGGTTTGGTATATAGTGAGCTTTGGGAATCTGGAGTAGAAGGAAGAGATGCCTATAACAGATGCAAGTATATTTCAGAGATCCAGGAATTAATTTTGATTAGATGTATTTTTTGAATAAAAGATCATTGTTCTGAAAGGCTTTAGAAACAACTCAGCACATTGGAAGGCAGTCTCTTCCCTCCATTTCCAGCTTGTTTGGGCCTGTAATTTCTCCTCAGTGCTTTTCCTGGAACCAAGAGGGTGCTGAAGCTGGAAAGAGGATGATCAAAAATTAGTGCACAGATGTCTCTTGGACTGTCTGCCTATGGCTCAAAGTATGTGCTATGCTGACTAGGGGGTGGGTGTGGGGGGACTTGTTCCTGTTGCTTTCTGATGGCCACCAGTGGTGGAACTCAAAATTACTGAAGAACATTCCCTTGTTGGCTTTGTGAGACAAACTCAAGTCTGTCAGGATTTTCAGGGGATAGGAAGAGGGAATGTGGACTTTACACACTCACGGGAAGAACGTTACTTGTTGAGACAAAGTTTGTTCTTCTGCAGACATCTGCGAGACCTGATGGGGCAAGGGCACATGGAAATCTCTGGAGCCCACTCTCAACAAATAATACAGCAGGTAGGCTTCACTGAGATTCTACAGCTTGCAGCCCTTGTTGGGCTGTCCAGACAATTTACCCACAAGCCTCCAGTCTTCAACCATGCTGAGAATTGGAAAAGCTGTCTTTTATCCTCTGGTTTCTTCCTGCTTTAAGGCACACTGAAATCTCTGTGGGGAGCTGGCGATCTGTTCTCACGCCACCCAGTGAGGGATAAAGGGTTCATGGAGTTAGGGAGAGCGTTAATCAGGACCCTTGGGTCTGAGCACACAACTGACAGTTTTAATTCTCCAGTTCTGTTTCCTGAAAATGGATGGTCATTTTGAGCTTTCTGGTCTCTAATCCCCCATTCAGAAAAGCAAACACCCTAAATCCTCAATAATGTAGGTTTCACAGCCTTACACGCCTATCTGTGTTTAAGCACCAAGGCCAGCACCACTCGCAGGCAGCATATGTTCTCACATCTGGACTCAAGCAGTGTCCAGGCTCTGGGGACTCAACTTGTTCTTGGCAGGAGGACATTACACTGTGGAAGCCAGGCTGACATTCTATGAAACCTCTTCTAGACATGGTAGTTGGCTATCTTTGAAAAACAATAGGCTCACTTTTATAAGTAGAAACAGGGTGTTCAGGGGATTCCAGGATAAAGCTAAGCAATCTATCAAGGATAACAAATCAATTTTACTATGCATGCCAATTCTGTAAATTTGTCGGGCATGTATGAAATGCTGTGAAATGTTCTGAAGTTATACATGGGCTAAACAAGACAGAACACCATGACTGCTCAGTGATGTTTGCTTTGATTGGGTAGTGGGATGTTAGGATAAGTGTGTGTGTGTGTGTGTGTGTGTGTGTGTGTGTGCATTCATGTGAGTAAGAGACAGAGAGGAGAGAGAGAGAGAGAGAGAGAGAGAGAGAGAGAGAGAGAGAGAGAGAGAATGGTGTCATTTCTAGTAACTAGATGATATTATCTAAATGTCTAATATCCATTTATTTTTGAGGATAGCATGTCCTTTTTTCTTGTTCACTCATTTAATCAACATTTTCTGAATCTTGTTAGGCTTTTGCTACCAGGCATCACAGTCTATTCACTTCCAGCCTTATCTTAGAGTCTACAACTAAAGTGATGCAAACAGATACAACTATGGTATAAAGATTGCTTGGAAGGCTTTGTGACATGTTCTTGGGGCACAGAAATCACGAAGAGTTCTTGGTCAGTGAGTCGCTCAGATCAAGTTATGATCATTTCCACAAATGGGCAGCCCGTAGGAATCCTGAATAGGGGTTTCTAAAAGTGAAGTTCTGATATCTACAGCAAGCCCCCCCGCCACTGTGTGACACAAGCATTCTGATAAATCTATGCATGGCTTTTGTCTAGTATTTCAACCTGTGTGACTACAAAGTCCACATCTATATCTACCTTGGTTTTGGACAACAGAGCCCCATAAGTACCATAGGGAAAACCTAGCAAGTCCTAGCCAGAAATCACTATTTGATCTTTAAATGCTGTTTTAGGGGGGGCAAAGGGGAGTGGGATGTCTGCATTCTGGACTGAGGCTGAGGTACAAGAATGGGGATGCCCATACATGTGAGCCAAAGTTTAAGAAAGTCATTAGGAGTTAACTCCAGATGTTTCAAAGCAATTCTTTCCTATGAGGTTGCAGAATCAATAGCTGCAACAAATCTTTCTTATGCCCATTCTTCTTATTCTGTGGTACATTGCTATTACTTTTGTAGATCTCTATGTTATTTATTTGTGAAAAATAAGGCAAAGTGGATATTTTGTAACTGGGTGTACCAAAGCCCAGGGAGGAAAGGAAGCTACCAAACTGTATGCCATGGCATGACCTTCAGTAGGCACCAAGCCCAGCAGGCTTTGAAAACCAGGGTACACCCAGAGTCAGGAGCCTTCAGTGACTAAATTGAAACCCTACCATTCATCACAGTGGTAAGCAGCAAATATTCCTGCTTTGTTTGAAAATCCCACAATTAAATAGGCAGAGAAATGTATTTCATGAAATATGCATATTGTTTCCTTCCAACAACAGCACTTTAATCTCTCTTAACTCATAGCCCAGATGAGCAATGGGAGGAAGAATCTCTCACTGCACATTAAAATCAGTTGTCAGCAAGCGCTGTCTTCTGGGGTGAACTCTTATCATTGTCATCATTATTACCAATCCATTATCATCATCCCCATTATTTCATTTTACAGTCAGTGTACAAGTTCACAAGAGTTCTACAGAAGTATAGACTTTCTTACTCTTTCACTGAGTAAAATGTTTGGTACATGCCCAATGAATGTCTGATGTAGTGAATATCATTAAATGGATAAGTGAATGAGCTTTAACATAAATTATGTTGTTTGTTCTTAAGTGTGACCCCATGAGATGAGCTACCCTCTGTTACCATATCCTTATCTGAATCTAAGGCAACAGATGCACAGGACATTGTCTTGAAATAGACCTTGCATTGTGGGCCTGACCATATGGAGATGATATATTATGCTTGGGTCAAGTTTCCCTTCCTCCTGAGCATCTGATCACCAGGATCTCTGCCTCAGTCTCCCTCTTGGCTCTGTCTTACATTCATTCCCACACCCACTTAGGTCCTGTGACCTGGCAGATGAGCTCACTCCCATGGATAATGGCTCCTTGTCAGCACTAGAGCCTGAGGAACACATTTTTCATTATTGGACAAAGCTGACATGCAAGAACAATTGGACTAAATTGATTGTATTTTCCAAATCATTGCCCAGCTTCTAATTCTATCTGTGAGATGGACTAATTTAAACGAGAATTAGCTTCTAAATTGAGAATCCAGGCCCTTGACCAGGAGGGGAAAGAGGGGCCTTGTGCCATCCAGTAAGGAAAAAGTCTACAGACTTCCAAGAATTACATTCACGATAGACCTGCTCACACCGTCTATTTATTCTGCTTCCATCTTCCATTTCCTCCACACTCAGTGATGCTATCTTAAAACCAGCTCAGAACAGCAGTGACATAGATTCTGGCTCCACTGCCACCCGAAATGAAACCACAGCAATGGATAGCAGTCTCAGGGTTAGAAGGCAGCCACTTGTTGCTTCCAAGCCCCTATGGATTCCCCTTCCTTCATCTCAGAGAAAAGCCAGTTTCAACAGAAGTAGTTGAAATGGCAGAGGCCCCATGGCCTTCCACATACATACTTCATTTCCAGTCTGCTCCCTACAGAAGAAAGCTTTTCTTAGTCAAACTGAAACCTGCCTCCCATGGGGACTTGTGGATTTGTCATTTTGTACAGTATCCTTCAGACTTAAAATATCCAGGAACTTTCTGACTAGCATATGATTAAAGTATATATTCTGATGAATGAGCTTCAAGGTACTACCTTTCGAAGTGATGAGGATGTTTCTGGTCTACAAATGTCCCTCGGAGTAATAACAAGACCTTTCAGGCACAGGTTGACTTGTGCTAAGGTGGGATGGTGCTCACCTTTAGATCTGATGGTGCTCACTTTTAGACAGGATAATTCTCATCTTTGGATTGGATATTCTCACCTTTGGATGGGATATTCTCATCTTTAAATGGGACAGTTCTCACCTTTACATGGGATGGTGCTCACCTTTACATAGGATGGTGCTCACCTTTACATGGGACAGTGCTCACCTTTACATGGGATGGTGCTCACTTTTAAGTGGGATGGTGCTCACCTTTACGTTGGATGGTGCTCACCTTTACGTTGGATGGTGCTCACCTTTAGATGTGATGGTGCCCACATCCCGTCTTTGGATTGGATATGCTCACCTTTGGATAAGATATGCTCCCCTTCAGATGGGATATGCTCACCTTAACATGGAATAGTACTCACCTTTACATGGGATGGTGCTCACCTTTACATAGGATGGTGCTCACCTTTACATGGGACAGTGCTCACCTTTACATGGGATGGTGCTCACTTTTACTTGGGCTGATGCTCACCTCTACATGGGATGGTGTTCACGTTTAGATGGGCTGATGCTCACCTTTGGATGGGATGATGCTCACCTTCAGATGGGATAGTACTCACCTTTGCATGGGATGGTGCTCACACTTACATAAGATGATGATCACCTTTAGTCTCTTCACCAGGATCAAAGACATACGTTCGATAAGCGCAGAGTAAACAGGTTTTAGAAGTTCACAGAATATCAAGTCTTGATGGAATTTTCTCCTCCAAAGGAGGTAAAGCAACTGTCAGGGAAAATATACAATGAAGGTATAATGGAAACAGGTTATTAGAACCTTCTAATATAGAGAAAGCAATAATGAAGGTAGAGGAGGGAAGGAACTGGGTCCCTTCACACATTTCAGAGAAAATAGGCATCCATAGTCCCATTCCTACAGTACTTAGCCCTGCTCTTCATACAATACTTAGGTCCCTGAACAGCATCTTCTGTTTGCATATATGCTTTCTAATTTCCATGCAATAAGCAGCCCAGGATCAGAAGCCTAAGCACCTATCCTGAGGCCTTGCATATAGTAGATACTTAATGCATATTTGTTGCACGCCTAATACTGAATAAATATTTAGAAGTAGAATGTTAAAATGCAGAACTATACATCATGATTACTATAGACAAAAGAACAGACTTTGCTAAGAGAATCTGGTAACTGAGTTTGATGACTTTGGCTTCACACCGTGAAGGAAGTTATATGATGAAGGTAACTCCTAGTTTGTGGGTTAAGGAAGAAGGTATATGTCAGAGTGATAAATTTCTTAGAAAAAGCAAAAGTTCTGTGTTGGGCATTAGGTTTAAGATATATATTAAATATTTCAAGAGAGATGCTAACAGTTGGATGTGACTGTTCTTGGGTCCAGAAAAGCTTTAGAAGACTGTAGAGGCAGGTCTCTCTCTCTCTCTCTCTCTCTCTCTCTCTCTCTCTCACACACACACACACACACAATTATATTGGGAGGGGTAGCATGGTGATTTTCTCTTAAGCATCTATAGAGGCAGGACACCTTACCAGTTCTTGGAACTCAGCAGCTTGGAAGGCTCAAAGGTAAGCTGTCGAGAATGAAAACACAAGTAAGGCAACCATTGAGAGGGAAGCATAGCCAGAGCACCCACCATAGCTGCTTTGTGCCATTGGGCAAAACTTGGAGCTCAAGGAGGCATAAGACAGAAGTCTGGGGAAGAGGCAGCCATGGCACAATGAACACTTTGTGGCACCGAAAATCCTGTTTTTCAATCATAAAATTTAGTAGTTAAACTAAAGGAGATGGCAATGATTGAGAAGTAAATTAGTGGCTTCTAAGATCAGTGGGAGGAAGAAGCTCAATCATAGAATCAGAAATAGTTGAAAATACAAAGGAGAAATAGGGAATTTGGAAGACAGATTCTGAACACTGCTTGTGAAATTTGGAAAAGTGAATAGAGAAATATCACTAAAAAAAGAATGAATGCAGGGTTTTTTGTTTGTTTGTTTTTGGTTTGCCAGGTACTTACTTAACTTGAGGGATCAAAAGTCTGAAGTTTTAGGTGAGACTGACAAAAATGTCCTCCCCAGACATACATGCCTTTGGAGGAGCTCAGGGGTATGCCGTCTTCATCAAAACCCCCACTCATCCTAAAGAAACAGGCTTCTTTACCTGAGCCTGCCATTTCTCTTGGTTACTGCCCCAAGTGGGGCTTTGTGGGAAGGCTCAGGTTTGTAGTGCAAGGATGCTGGGCATCCACATGAGCAGATGTACTGAATCTCATGTGTGTACTAATGGGAAGGAAAGGCTCAGGGTTAGGGCCCGTCTACAAGTCTAAGTCAGGAGGATTGACACCCGAGGTTATCTTTGCACACTCCCTTTCTTGTGTGAACATGCCAGTGTGTCTGAATGACACAGAGGTATCACAGATCTCTGAGAAAGTAATGGTTAAAAACTGGGCTATGCCTCTACACCCTTGGGTTGTCATGATTAAGGTACTGGTATGAAGACACCACAGTGTCAGTTTGTGGTGCACCTGATAGTAATTTCAAGGTACCAAGCAGAACTCATCCAAACAAAATACATGGCAATCACCATTCATTGAATATAACAAGCCTTTACCAGAAGTTCTTTGGACTGACTGTGATGGGTCCCAAGAAGTCTCATCATGGTGTCTCCAGCAAGAGACCTTATGCTTTCCTCAGAATGCCTTCCTTTGACCTCTGTGCTGTGCTGAAAGCATGTGACCAGGGAAAGTGCACGGATGGGCAACAGTGAACAGCAATATAGAATCTAACCTTGCAATAGGAATTAGGAGAACTTGGAAGAACATAAGGTCATCGGGTCTACCACAATCTTCCCAATCTTCAAGGTTCTTGTGATGGGAATGGTAATCAATAAATGGACACATCACCTATACTTTTTAGAAATTATTGTCAAATGTAATTGCTCACTACATGTTGACAATACTTTCAGAAGGTAGATCAAGGTATGACTTGCTCTGCCCATTTTATAGATAAGATAATTGAAGCTCTTGTTAAAGGAAATAGTTGTAAGGCCCAGATGGGTATAATTCTTTACCCCTCTCTGAGTATGAAGCCTTGCTGTGGTTTTATTGTAGGCAGTCTCTCTCTCTCTCTCTCTCTCTCTCTCTCTCTCTCTCTCTCTCTCTCTCTCTTTCTCACCCTGTGAAGCTGGCCTTTGGACATTAAATGGAGTAGAAGTATCAGAGAACCGAGTCAGATGGCCCAAAGGGACTGCATGGACTTCCACATTGCCTTCTTCCCGTGTTGTTGTGGCCGTGAAAGGAGTTGGTGCACTCTCAGCCTGGGCCCCAGATGAATGAATACACGAGGAACAGACTCCTACACCCCCCACCAAGCACTTCTATTAGAAGCTGAGCTGCCTCTGTTGACCAACAATGTCTGGGAGAAAGTACCTATTGTTTCATACAATTGAGATTATGTGGGTTATTCTTGTTATGTGAAATTATTATGGCAATATGAACTGATGCTTTTAGAGAGTTTATGCTATCAGCACTTCAGTTTTCATGTGCAAGAGAATTACCATTGGTTCCTGCAAAAATACCAATTCATAGAACCCTAGGAGATTCTGGTGCACTTAAGGAAGTTAGTTAACTTCCGCTTAGAGGAAGTTAGCACTTTACAGTTCTGAGACAGCCTGCTTGCTTACTGCACAGGGAACGGGCAAAAGTCTGTGACGTGCCACACTTTCACCTGTGGCCGGTGGGCATGGAGTCCATTGACAAACCCAGGGCGTTGGGCTCTCAGAGTACAGATATTTTCCTCCCATGTAGCCCAGCGACAGCACATGGAATACAAGTGCAGTAGGGCAGTCTGTTAGTATTGAGGCTCGGCTGCGTCTGCATGCGATGAACGGCGCAGATCTAATCTAGCAAATTGTTCCAGGAACTTAGTTAATGCTGTGCTCACAGCTGCAGCTCCTTGAAGTGAGCTGTTTCTCCCTGCGTGTGCGCATGCACACACACAGACACACACACACACACAGGCGCATGCACGATCGCACTTTTCTTTCTGTAAGGATCAAATTGGCCTCCTTGTTCTGACTCAAAGCAGCTGTTTATTTGTTGTTCTCGTGTTTGCAACTGTTGTGATGAGGTTTGCTTCCTTCTTTAACTGAATTACACGCAGTTTAGCTCTTCAGTGCAAGCTGCAGATTGAGCTGGAGCGATCTGTCACGTGAGATTCAGATTCCTCCTCATCCCATAGTCCAATGAGAACAGCACAGAGGCTGAGTACCTAGGTCCAGTGACTTCCAAGGAATATGACAGAAACGCAGGATGTTCCTTCTGCTGCCCCCGCTCTTTCCTTCCATCTCTCTGTGAAGAGAGATGGAGAATACAACTTGAATGGGCCAGGCAGGCAGTTGGGGTTGGATGGCCTACAGGAGCTCACTATCTCCCCCAACGTGTCCCCAGGCCCACAGTTAGAGTAGCTGGGAACCCAAACAGCCATGTCTATCCAGTTTGTCTTAATTTATGTTTGGCTGATGATGACACTGAGCTTATTTATGGCAGCAGAATGGAATTTGTGAGAACTATCTCATAAGAAGAAAATATAGGGTATTGAAATTCTGGGAGCATAGACCAACTATCTTAGAATCTTCCTCCGCCCTCTTGGGTCTCAAGTTCAGACACAGACCTCAAAAGGGCCAGAGAAGCTGTGGCACTCAAAAATTCTTTTCTTCTTCCTGTTGCTGAGCTCTGGCCTTTGGTTCTACTCCTATCTCCTGATAAGATAGGATCAAGGCTTCCTTCACGGTGTGCAGTGGTTGCAGAGGGATGTACACTGGGTTTTTAGGACAGTGCTTGCTGTGTGACCAGCAGCAACTGCTTCCCTTTACTGAGACTGAGAGTTTTAACACTGAAATGAACTGGCAGAATGTAATTTGCATTCATGTCTTAGCTTCATTAGTTCTTAGTAATCCTGCAGAGTTAGTTAGGTATCATCATGAGGGAGACATTTATTTTCAGCTTTCGCAGAAGGCTGAGGGGGGAGCCCAAAATACATCAGGTGAGAGCAGTTGCTGGTGGTCACCCGGCAAGCGATCTCACAAGGAAGCAGTGTATATCCCTCTGCTCCCACAGCACATGGTGGAGGTAACCTTGGTCCTATCTTATTGGGAGACAGGGGACAGGAACAAAGGCCAGAACGAAAGGATAGCCCACCTGGCCGGCAGGTGAGTGTGCACACACTTGGTGCTATCTCTTGGGGAGGCACAGAGCTGTGAAAGAGGACTTGCAGTATGTACTGGGGGTTTTGAATCTGTCCCTGGGTGCGGCAGCTAGAGGGAAACAAATGCTCAGCTAGGAAAAGAGGCATGGGTTTGTGTGGAAGGAGGCAGGCATGACTGTCAGGAACAGAGTGTGTATGGTCTTTGGGTGCTTCTCTCTCTAAGCCCCACATTACCTATGGGAACCTCTGTGTACACTGCATACGAAATATTCTGAAGGAAGGACTGGATTCCTTCTCTTTCCTGGGCCACTGGGTGGGGCTTGCTAATGCTCACAAGAGATGTTGGAGGGAGGATCTGCAGGGGCAATGGTTATTTTCTTCTATGCCTCCTGACACCCAGTATATCAGTAGGGCAGTGATGTATCCTGTTAGTAGCCAGGGGCACCAATTTTCACCTCCTGAACCCCTTACTAAATAAACCACAACTCTCTACGGTGGGATTGAGTGGCATTTTTAATAACAATGCTAGAATATTATATGCTTTTCCTTCCTAATCAACCCTCTACTAAGGAATAAACATCAGTGAAGACTATCTCTTAAGGCAGTAACACCGTGTTTTCTCCTGGGGGATGGGAAGAAAGTCACGAGTGCTGCTCGCCTCTGTGCCTATGGTCTGTGTGCAGCTCACATGCTCTATGGTGTCACTGAAGGAGGTGCTTCAGTTGGTCACTCTAGGCCTAACAATCAAGGTGGTACATGAAGGACAGCAAGGACATCGCTCCTCTTAGCAGACCTCGGTAGCACTCTATGAGCCTCATTGCTGGTGTGAGTCTGTAGGGTTGCTCAGGGATGCACCCAACTGTCTTGGCTCACCATTCATTACATGAATTCACAAATTATCTTACCTGCGTTGTGTAAGATCAGCGCTGTACACCTCAACCCGAAGCTCCCCGAAGTTAAGTGACTATTCCTACAACTCCGTAGAAGCCTTTCCCAAGTGGTATAGTCGTGGGAGCGCCTGGACTTCACAACATACTGTTGAGTTCTCACATTTGTATTTATTCTGGCAGAATGGATTCTCTTAGTGGGCACCGTTTTCCAATTTGGGATTTACAAAAAAAAAAATTTAAAAAGTCACTTTAGGTAGAAGAAATCAAAATTGCGACTGCCTTGACTGTAGTGAGGTTGGTGGTCCCCCATGACAGAGTGATCTGGGGAGCCCCCAGTCTCCATTGTCTTCCACTCTTTCCTCACTCTGTGATCAGGCCCTCAGTAGGTCTGTTTGAACCAGGAGGCATGCTGAAGGCAGAAGCAGGATATGAGTCCTCCTCGGAGCTTGCAGGGAATGAACTGAGGTGCTGTGGGGTTGGGACAAAAGTCATCAGAATTCCTGTGACCTGGTGCTGGGATCATGGGAAGATTTCTATGACCTGGTTCTAGGGTCACAGTAGGATAAGGAGTTACATGAGACAGCTTGGAAAAGTATCTTGCATGCAGGGAATGGCAGATGCAGGACCGACTGAAAGCCCCCACGGCATGCTGCCTGCCCTGGATCTTTTCTAGAGAGTCAGGGAGTGCATCCGAAGGCTCTGATCCTATTTTCACTGAGAGCACTGTTAGAGTGAAAGAAAATCTCCCAGGAAGAGTTCCCTGGTTCCAGCCCACAGGCAGCTGCCCAGCTGTGTGAGGCAAAGCCAAGCCAGGAAATCGCTAATCTTCTGGCTGCCTGGTGATGGAGAACACCCCCGGGGAAGGTTAACACAGGAACATCATCATTAGCATCAGCAGACAGAAGGCCCTTTTCTGGGGCCCAGGTGGCCTCCAGGAGATGCTCTAATGATGGGAATCAAGGGCTAATTACCTCCGACCTGCCCTCTGCACCACCACCCAGCAACAGCAGGCTCTGTAGGCATGTCAGGCAGGTTCTTCCTCCTCTATTCTGTAAAGCGTGGCATCTTACCTATCCTTATGACGCACTTTGCCTGATGAAGAAGGCTCACATCCATTGGTTTATTTGTTGTGCATGTTCTTATGGTCATTTAACTGGTGTGAAGAGGAAGGGTTGAGAGGGTCTAACTTGCCTCATTAATAGGCAGAGATCAGGGATTTCTTGTTTTTGAATTATATTTCTTTCTGGGTCATCTCTCCATCTGAGCTGGGAAAAGGAAAGAAAGGGCACATGGCTGTTACTTCCATGTGGGAGGCACATTCCTTGCATTAACCCATCAAGCTAGCAATGCCCATTTACAGGTGCAGCAACTGCAGCTTACGGATGTTAAATACTTAGCCAAGCGTTGTCGAGTTGCTGAGAGGAGTGCTGAGAGTTGATCCCAGAGCTGTCTCGCTATGCCTTTCCTTTCCCAGGGCTCTCCTGGGCACGTGAGCTTCTCTTCCCAGTCATTCCCATGAGGGTTGACACAGTGTATAACTGGATCTGGATCTGTGGAGTTCAGCCTTGCAGAGGGAGTCAGTGCCTTCATTTAGCCAGCATTACATGTGTTGGGGGGCTCTGCAAAGCCTTGCCCTCTGGGTTTGGAGGCTTTCTGTGAATCAGAATTCATCTCTATGGTGGTGAGGCATTGGGGAATGGAGTGCCCTGAAATTGCTGTAGATAGGACTATAGACTTCATAGAGCAAGAGGATTGCCCCCCGAGATAGCGACACTCTCTACAGAGTCTGGGACGGGGCCACTATTATGCCATCTTAATTTCAAAGTCTAGTAGTTAGTGGGAGGGTCCACAGTGTCCCCTATCCCTATGTCCTGCTTTAGTCATCTGGGACATTGGCTTGTCCTTGAAATCACAGTCATGATGCAAAGTAAAATTACATTTTGTGTAATTGGAGCAGGGCCAGTAAATGAGAACTTCCAACATTTGCTACTCAGTGAGTAGGCTGGCAAGGGCAGTGTGTGAGTGGCTGGTAGAACTTGGTGAGGAAAGGAATTTCAAACTGCTGTGGTCCACCCTACTTAACGCCCAGATGCAGAAACCGAAGCCCTGCAAGGGGAAGAGACAGCTCTGCCTGGCAGGCAGGCTGAGAGTCTCAGAGTTCCTCCTTCTCCCTACTTTCTCCTTTTCCTCCTTCCCTTTTCTCCTCTCCCTCCTTCTCCTCCCCTTTCTCCTCTTTCTTCTCTCTCCTCTTCTTCCCCTCCCCCTCCATCTGTAACTATATCCTTTTGCTATTTCTTAAATCTTTTGTCTCATCTTAATTTTGGTTCAATTTACCAAATGATTTCAGATCAAAATATTCATTGGGGCTGTAAATTAGCTGAATAATTGCTGTCTGAATCTCACAGAAGCACCCCCTTCAGAGATGTCACAGCGTGTGGGCCCGAACCAGCCTGGGCATTTCTCAGCCTGCAGTGGGCGATGTCTGCATGGGATAGAGTACTTCTGGTTCCCACCGTGTCCTCCCAATGACACCCAGGATTCTCAGGAAGAAAAACCAGTGGGAAAGCCAAGTTGATGAAAAAAAATGGTTCTCCTCATATTAGCATATATGTTTTACTTGTTTCTTTTCATATTAATATCATATACATTTAAATGGGTTCTCCTTATATTAACATATTTGTTTAATGGGTTCTCCTTATATTAACATATACATTTAAATAGGTTCTCCTTATACTAACATATACGTTTAAATGGGCTCTCATTTTGACATATACATTTGTTTTTTCCCAAAGTCTGACTTCTTTCAGGGTGAGGGGAAGACTTGGAAATAATTTTAAAGTTTATCTAAAAATCAAACATTTGGAAATAGCCTTTAGTTATGACAAAGGGTTTGAACATAGGAAGACTCATTTTATCATGGGTTAGTACATAAGTCATTGTTATGCAAAATGGCATAACATACAGAGGAAACTACTGTATGGGGTAGCCCGGAGAGACATACACTTTTATGGCTGGGAAGAGGGGGTCACTGTGCAGACTCCATCAGATCTAGGAAAATGTAAAGTTTCAAACCTCATTTTATGCTGTATACTAAAAGGGACACACACACACACACACATACACACACACACACAAGCATCAATGAAGGAAATCAAGCCATTTTAGGACTAGAAGCAAACTTAAGTTTGTGCTTGTTTCTAAATGAAAAAAAAATTCTATTCCAGGGGAAAAATAATGGAATGAAACAATAGATTTGACTATTTTTAAAATCTTTTATCTTCCTATATCAAAAGAGTCTATAATAGGAGACAAATGTTACAGCTATAAAAGACAAAGCATGGATGCTCTGAATAGCTCACCTGTACTGCAACAAAACCATGAAGACTCTAGTAGGAAATCAAAGCTCACAGACAATTGAATCAATGACAAATAATTTAAAATTGTTAATTCTTCCCTGATATAAAATATATGCAAACTAGCAAAAACAAAAATTCCATTCTCATCTACCTTATTGGCAAATTCTTCACAGGTAATTTTTTGTTTTTTTGAGACAGGGTTTCTCTGTAGCTTTGGAGCCTGTCCTGGAGCTCGCTCTTGTAGACCAGGCTGGTCTCAAACTCACAGAGATCTGCCTGCTTCTGCCTCCCGAGTGCTGGGATTAAAGGTGTGTGCCACCACTGCCCAGCTCGCAGGTACATTTTTTAATGTGTTTCTGCATGTAGAGGACATGACAAACAGCCTTCTACAATGATGATGGATGGTTGAAGGATAAATTGGAACTGTGCACATAGGCAACAGAAACCATTCTATATGCAAGGTAAGTAATCTGAGAGTGAGAGTCAAATGGGAATGTTTATGGTGACTTGAAAGACTTAGTTTTTATTTATGTGCATGTGCGTGTGCTTGTATTTTTTTGTGCACATGTTCAGGTATCCATAGAGGCTAGAGAAAATAAGAACTTTTAGGACTGGAGTTAAAGGTGGTTGTTAACTACCAGATGTAAATGCTGAGAATTGAACCTGTATTTTTTTCAGGGGGGTTTCTCTGTAGCTTTGGAGCCTATCCTGGAATTAGGTCTTGTAGACCAGGCTTGCCTCAAACTCACAGAGATCCACCTGCCTCTGCCTCTCAAGTGCTGGGATTAAAGACATGTGCCTCCACCACCCGGCTGAACCTGTATTGCTAAGTATTCAATAACTGAGTTTTTCTCCAGCCCCTTATGGTTTATTGATAATGACAATACATTGGAAACATTTCCCAAGGTCATTAATTATTTTATTTCTAAGTTTTAATAACTGTTAAATCTGTTCATTATAAATACTGTACTAATTGTTGGGGACACATTGCTGAGTGGAAATCACAAAGATCTGTGTTCTTTATGTATTGCAAGAAACCAGTTTGCATTTCCCAATTTAGTGGGGAAAGATAAACAGTAAATAAATTAGATAATAAAAGATTGTTTGAAAGTTACTATTGGACATTGGATTGAATATGCTGAATTATGGTATATCATTAAAATAAAGTATTATATGACCATGAAAAGTAATGTTTAAGAAATAATAATGATATCTACCCTTCCAACAAATGTCTATTGAATATTTAGTACACACAAGGAGCAATGGCAGACGTAGGGAATATAGCCATCAAGTCAGGTGTAGTTCTTAAACTCGCAGGTCTTCCCAAACTAGAAACTGTGATACTGTTGAGACCATAAGAGAAACACAAGTCTATAGGAAGGACGTGGATGGTGAGTGGGCAGGGGTAACTTCCTGGAAGGAGTCTTCCCCGTGAGGCTGTTTTCCATTGCCACGCCACACAACACCACAACCGAATCTGGGTTTATTACCTCACACATGCGGAGACTGGAAATCCAAGAGACAGAAAATGCTTTGATTTGACCTCTGGTGAGGGGCTGTCTCTGTGTCACATCATGGTCAGAGCATGTGTGACAAAGAGAGATCCTATAGAGACAGGAAGCCAGAGGGAGAAATGGGAGGGGGCTTGTGGTTTCATAGCAACCCTCTGACAAGAACTTCTAGGAGACCGGCATTCATTCCTTTAGTAAGGCATGTAATGGACCTCGGTGGTAGAGCATTTGACCAATGCCCACAGCGCCCTAGTTAGATTCTTAGCATAAGAAATGTAAAATAAAACCCAAGTCAACAACAACAACAACAAAGTAAAAAGTGAACAGAAGAAGGGAGAGGAAGCAAAAGAGAACCCCAATAATCGAATCACCTTCCACTAGGCTGACCTCTTTAACTTTTCCTACTATCTCCCTACATAGTCAGTCTGGACCACATTCTAACAGATGAAACTTTGGGGGAAAACTGCACAGCAAACTTTAGCAATATCCAAGCTGGTACCCAAGAACAAGTAGGAATGAGCCAGGTAAAAAGAGAAGGGAGGAGAGATGGTGTGTGGTTCATAGGTAGAACCACCAGCAACAGAAACAAAAATAAATAAATAAGAAAGGGAAGAGGAGAAAGCAGTGGAGAGAGAGAGAGAGAGAGAGAGAGAGAGAGAGAGAGAGAGAGAGAGAATAGCACTGTTCAAATACTGGGCAGTGTGCACAAAGGGCAGGAAACACCCTGTTGGAGCATCAATGTCATGGAAGCTGTTAAAGCAGAAACAGTGCACACAGAAATAAGTGATGGTGTTAGATGTAGTTGGTGGGGTTCACTTCCTACTTTACTCCCTCCTGTGAGGTCAAGCCTGGACTTTGGTGGTCCGCCTTCTCCTTGTACATCACAGAGCATGTAACCCCAGCATTGTCTGTGAGTCTGTCAGTGGTGTGTGGAAACTCAGAGAACACAGCACGCTCATCTGGGTTCCACACACTGAGTTAGCAAATTGCCTAGAGCAATGAGGGATAGAAAGGGAGCCCTTACCTCCCGCAGAGAGCAAGTGGAAAATGGCAATTTTAAGATAAGCTGTTTTCAGGAGACCTGCAGGTTTCTGTTTTGTTTTTGATAGGAAAAGCACTCCGAATCAAGTGTCCCCACTTGGTATGCTGTTGGAGGGTACGGAGTGAGGGTGGCTTTCTAAGTGGTTGAAGCGATGGGCATGCCCTCAAAGCCTGAGGCTTAGCCCACATTTCTCTGAGGTGGTCATCCTAGCCCCCGTAAACCAATTCTCCATCTTCTTGTTCCTGCTCTTCGGTGAACCAACCATCTCAAAGCTGCCCACATCCAGGGACGAGAGATGCTCTTGGTGACAAACCCCCTGTGCACTGCTGCTCAGGTGAAGCCCACTCAGTTTTGGAGAACTTGATAAAGCAACCATGCTCTCTCTGTGCGTCTTTTTCGATCACCCCAATTCAAACAGACACCTCTGCTTACTTGTCTGCCATTTGCTGTCAGCAATGCGCAGCTGGCATTTATCATTTTGCCCTTTATTGCCAGTAGCTTGTCAAAGTGTTTATGACTCTCTTGTTGTGTGATTATAACACTGTTCTCTTTATTGAGAAAAGTTTTCCATTCTCTTTCTACTTCCAGGAGGCTCAGCTCAGAAAGTCTGCTCTGGATACTCCCTCTTTTTATACCCAGACAATGTTCCCGGGAAGAGAGAAATTATTTTCTCTTAGCTTCTCTTTGGTGTCTAGAGAGGCCTGAAGGATGATGTAATTCAGTGAGGAGCCAATGAAAACAGGAGACAGGGTCGGGGGTTGGAGTTCTGTTTGGATGTGTTATGGGTTATAGGTTAGCAGTGTTATACCTTCCCCCATACCACTTAAAGTACTATGTACATAGCAAGTGTTTAACAAATATGAATTATAGCATACTTATTGCCACAATAATTTTTAATGTTATCATTCAACACTAGCATCTCCAGCCAAATATCTGTCACAGATGGGCAGGTGTTTGATCCATTGGCTTGCCATCTTTGGATAAGAAAACTTCCTTCTGGAGCATTCTGAGCCCTTCAGGATTTCTTTGTATTCAGTAATAAGGAGGTCTAAATGCTGCCCTTTCCCATCTTTGGGACTTGGTTCCTTAACTATTTCTATCTCCTTTCTTCAGGACTTGTTTCCATACACGGGAGTTGTGGTAGTTTGAATGTAATTAGCCCCCATATGCTCATAGGGAGTGGCAGTAATAGGAGGTGGGGCTTTGTTGGAGTAAGTGTGGCCTTGTTGGAAGATGTGTGTCACTGTGGGAATGGGTTTTCAGGTATCATATATACTCAAGCTTTGCCAGTGTGTCAGTTCACTTCCTGTTGCTTTCAGGTCAGGATATAGAACTCTCAGCTCCTTCTCCAGCACCATGTCTGCCTGCACGCTGTCATGTCCCACCGTGATGAAAATAGACTATATCTCTGAAGCTATAAGCCATCCCGCTAAATGTTTTCCCTTATAAGAACTGCTGTTGTCATGATGTCTCTTCATATCAGTAGCAACCCTAACTAAGAAAAAGAGTGTCTACGTAGACTCTGTCTCATGTGGAGACATAGGTGGTAGGACAGATTCCCACATCTTTTCTTCCAGACTGGCCAGCTGTGCGTTGCTTCCGTGAGTGGTACATAAGGGGAACATCAATCGAAACACCCCAAACCACTCTCAGGGGACTAGGATCCAGTGCCATTTGTGAGTGTCTTTGTTTCTGTGACTTACTATGGAGACAGAGTTCAGAATTCTTGGGCCCAGGTCCAGCATCAGCAGTTTGCATAGACAGTTCAGTCAGAAGCTGGGTGGCTCTGTCTGTCCTCTCTTTGTGCAGAGATCCCCATGCCTCACAGCCATGCCTCAAAGAAATTCTACTATATCTTAGGAAAGAGAAAAAAGGACAAAACAAAACAACTCCCCCAAACCCCAGATCAGTAGAACTTCGTTGTTCTATTGGCTGAATTTGCCTTGACAATTTTTACCCCTTGTTCTTTTCTCTCAGAGGAAAGCTGTTTGATCCCAACAACTGTAGGCGCCACGGCACAGAAATAATTAATTTTTAAAGTTGCTGAGGCATCATAACTATGAAGCATCACCCCCTCTCTAGGAGAATAGCTTCTGCTGGGCACAAGTTTTTCCATCCTCTGCTTCGGGTCTTCTAGAGAAAGGCCTTCCTTGGTCCCAAGAAGGAGGTGAGGTGGTCACTGCCCAAAGTGATGTTGGTCCATTGCCTGTTATCACATGATGGGTTTGACTCAGAAAGTTCTACTGGAAAAGGATTGGGGTATAAATTCAGGACAACTCAGAAAACAGGATCAGCTGAGGGCCTAGGTATGAGGGGACAGAGGAGACCAAGCCTCTCTTGTTTAATATACATCCCGGATAGTAAAACCAATGTCAAAGACCATTTGGGGCCAAGGAAGATTCCAAGCATTCCAAAAATAAAGAAGAGATACTCATTCTTCTCAGGTGGGTCAGGATGATTCTGGAGGCAGGTGTATGGTGAAAGAGACTCACCTCCTTTGACCTACTAGCGACCACCTGAAATTCACAGAATTCTATGGCCTCCATCATCCTCTGATACAGTGCTAAATCTTTTACAGGCCTTCAGCTGGGACATTCCATGCAGTGTACCTTAGCTGTGTTCTTCATATGTAGATAACGATATTTATTGGCCTGTAGCAGAACAGGGCTTGTCCTTTATGTCCTGGGAGCTCTTCTAGTTTCTCAGAATTTCTGTTTGCTCACCAGTGAAATGAGGTATTTTGGTGGGTTCAGCCCCTTTCATTGTCTTTCCCCTGGTGGTTTCCCAGCTTATGAGTGCATGGTGCTTGGTCCAAGATTGTCCCTGAACACGGCAGTCTTCATAGTGGGCAAGACAAAGGATGGTTCCAGGGAAGTCAGGGACATCGGAGTGATATTTCTGTTTTACACTTTTTGTACAACCTCTGGTTGTGAGAGTAAAATCAGAGCCCTGTGGTGGTTGGGTAGGCCCTGGGCTGAAAGGATGGGTGGGTATTGAAGTTCTGGAATGAGCAAACCCACCACACTCATTCTGCTAGCTTGGTTTGTGGCCTCAGTGTTGACTTATAGTTCCACCCATAAATGACCAGCCATCTTTTCTCTTTAGAGCAAGATAAGAAAACCTGGATCACCTGGATCTGACCTACTCTGTTTTTCTCCAGGGCTTTGCTGCCCTTCACTGTGGTCCTACAACCCCATTAGTAACTTACAATGGGTTTTGACTTTAGAAGTCTGCTCAGAAAGTGGATGGGGAAAAGGTTTGGGTGTGCGTGTGGGGGCGGGGAAGAAATGTTGAAATTAAATCCCAAGATGGGCGGTGGTGGCACACACCTTTAATCCCAGCACTCGGGATGCAGATGCAGGCGGATCTCTGTGAGTTTGAGGCCAGTCTGGTCTACAAGAGCTAGTTCCAGGACAGGTTCTAAAACCACAGCGAAACCCTGTCTCAAAAAACCAATAAATAAACAAACAAAACAACATGAAGTCTGCTCATTGATGGGGCCATCTATTGGGGACTGTAAAGTGGAGGGCACACTTCCAAAACCTCAAATGATTCTTGAAAATTCCCGAGAGAAGGGGAAGATAGAGTATATCTGCTCTATCTTAATACTCTAACAAAACCATCATACGGCTCAACATCAGGGCCGAGAGCTGGCAGAGGGGCTCAGCTTTCAGGATGGATCCTCATGGTAACAGCCTTTCCTTCCTTTGAGTCCTCCCAGAGGTGGCTGAGCCTTGTGAAATGACTTGGTGGGCACAGTGAAGAAACCTTGTCTTCAGCCACTGTCTATGCGCTACTCCGGTACTCCTCTCTTTGGAGTTGGGAAGGGAAGCCTGCTGTGTGTTTTGTGCTGTTGGGCCGTCAGTTTCTCTCAGGACCAGGGCAGGCTTCCTTTTCTGGACCGATGCTGGCTTTCTTCTCCAAAGCAATGGATTTTGCCATTTTGAAGAGGAGCTTAAGGGAAGGATGAAAAAAGAAACATATGTAATAAATCTCACAGGCAAACCAGATCCTTTAAATGTGTTCTGTGCTGGGTGCAAAGGTGGACAGACACTGGACAAAGACTAGCTCCTACCCTGTGTGAGCAGGGTATGAAAGGCGAGAGGAGACAGCCACACTCATTCGTTTCCATCTGATGACGGAAGAAGAGCCACTCTGCCAAGCAGATGAGGCACCCGACTGCCCTGCCCCCATGCACATCTGCAGGTGCATCTTGCAGCAGATGCAGCCCTTATCTGTTTGGCTTATTTTCTGGGGAGGCCTCCTTTGGCCTCTTTTCCTCCCTGGTTTTTAGAGGCAGCAGCCCTAAAGCTCTCTTCTCACCCATGACTCCAGAGAGCTCATCCCCTCTATAAAATGTCAGATGTTTCACACTAAGAGACAATATGACCATTGTTTTCAAGCTGGCTGCTGGAAAACAGCTTTTCTCCCTATAGTGACCATGTTCAAAAGAAGAGTCACCTCCTTCCAGCTACTCTGCCCCTCTCGCCTACCCCAGGTTTTCTTGATGTCTGTGTATGACACGGGCCTCATTCTTACCTCCTTTTTGGCTCCTTGCCCGGGACTCAGGCACCTGGCTGTACCCATCTAGCCTTAGCATTAAGCCCTGCCTAGATTCCTTGAATGCTGCAGCCAGATTAATCATCCCAAGGCTCTGCTTTGATGATATCCCTTTTATAGACGCATAAAAAGAAGCATTTAGGCAGTCAGTCATGCTAAATCTTAACCGTCTTTACAGAAGTTTTAGTGCAGCACATCAAAATTGTCACTAGCCCTGAAGGTCCACATTTATGTGCCCATGAAGCCACTTCTAGGCAGGAGGTGGCGACCATTGCCCACTTGGCATATCACATCTGTACTTGGCCTGGTTATGTAGCATGCCTCTCTTTGGACCTACAAGAGTGCCTTGCAAACCATACCATGGCCACATTGTCCCCATAGCTTGCCATTTTAATGGTATATTCAGTACTTTATATATTACTCCTATTAATGAGCACTAACACCATGGTAAGGGTGTCTACTCATGCGTACAACATGTGCTTTGTCAACTGGTCTGCCAGCTTTTGAACACGCAGAGTCATGCTCAAACCCTAAGGTGTGCATGGTGATTGTCAGTTATTGGGGATTTCTGCCTAACCCACGAAGATCTGCTCCCCTGGCCTGTGTGTGCTGCCTGCCAGAGACTGAGTTGATGCTGATGCACAGAGACACTGACCATCAACCCGACAACGTGCTGTCTTGTTCTCTCCCTGATGAAAGCGTACCATTCGCGGTAGGATGTGAATGGAATGCGTCTTCTGCCTCTCACCTCTGGAATTTAAAGGCAGAAGGCTCCTTCCCTCATCCACGTTATGGGGGAAAACAAATCTAGCCAGTAATTTCGGCAGAGGTGGCGGTTGTTTTCAGCGCTCACAGGGGCAAGATGCTGACTGCAGGAAGTGCAGGCCTCTCCAAGTGTGCACTTAGCCCTGGGACACCCAAGGCAAGGGCAGGGCAGGCTGGAGCCTTCCTGCTTTTGAGGAATAGTTTCGAGGTGGGCAATTATGTTACACACTGCAGCCGTAGCCTGTGCAGGGAGTGGGCACTGTGATACCATTAAATAATTAGCCGGTACTTTGTAGAGTAAAGCACGCATTGGTCTGGGTAAAAGGCTAGATTAAGTGCTTTAACTTAATCTCTGTATTGTGTTTCGAGGAGGGCCATAAGAAGGGGGAGAATGTAAGTTTAAAGGTAAGCTGAGGGGCAGTTTCTCAAAAGATGACAGATTTCCTATCTTCTCAGGGAGTTGGGTCTGTTTAAAAAGATGCTGAAGTTGGTGGGGTAGCAGGCTTTCTTGTCCTGGGCCCTGGTCACCTTCCATAGGCTCTGTGTGAGCCTGGGTGAGGGACACGGGGATCCAGATTTTTGCTGATGGGTGGCATGTGACTAGCTGCCTCGGATGGGCTGACCTAGTTCTGCAACAGAAGAGAGAGCAACACTGGGCTGCTTTTTTCCGATGCTGTGGTTGGAAAAGCTCTGAGTCATTACACACCTGCATTTTGGGCCTCGCAGAAGATGCTCAGTGTTTTCAGCAAGGGCATGCACAGGCCACGGACATTCTCAGTTGCCTGTGATGCTGCTAAATACACGAGGTAATGAGGGGGTGAGGGGAGGCACGGGGTCAGAACTTGCTTCACTTTGCACAGCTAGCCTTTGCCGCATCATCCCTCATCCTCGTCCTGTCCTTAAGGATAGAGGCTGTCCTTCCTCTCCAGGCCTCCTGTCCTGAGTACAGTACCCATGGATTCTGTCACCAGATAGCCCGGCACATTTGCCACCATGTAGATGGAGCCTTCTGGAGCTGTGAGGTGAGGAGCCTTGAAGCAGAAATATGATAATTTGTTTTGAGTGGAAACTGACTTTGGAGAAGTTAGCCAGGGGGGATGGGGTGGTATTAACAGCTGGAGGTTAGCCACAGGAGGTGGAGTTCCAACAGGGCCTTCATACATACATTCTATACCAAACTGAGTTGGGGACTCCTTGGGGTTACTCTGGCATTCTAGGAGTTAAGTGTTTCCCTTTGTGTGGTTGCTACCCCGTTGTTGAAATAGGAGCGGTAGGGCTGCGTCCCCGGCACCCGGCCGCCCGCATGGCTAGCTTATGCCCGAAATAATTACACGGAAACTGTATTCTTTCAAACACTGCCTGGCCCGGCTAGGTCCAGCTTCTTATTGGCTAGTTCTTACATATTGTTCTAACCCATTTTTAATATTCTGTGTAGCCCACGAGCTGGCTTACCAGGGAGGATCTTAACCTGCGTCTGTCTGGAGTGGGAGAACCATGGCGACTCCTCG
>NW_026067994.1:5321132-5337792 GCF_014885135.2 Alexandromys fortis
CCATGATGCTCCCACTCCAGACAGACGCAGGTTAAGATCCTCTCTGGTAAGCCAGCTCATGGGCTACACAGAATATTAGAAATGGGTTAGAACAATATGTAAGAGCTAGCCAATAAGAAACTGGACCTAGCCGGGCCAGGCAGTATTTGAAAGAATACAGTTTCCATGTAATTATTTCGGGCACAAGCTAGCCATGCGGGCGGCCGGGTGCCGGGGACGCAGCCCTGCCGCTCCTATTTCAACACCCCGTGACTTGTGGGTTTAGGCTCAATGTCAACTAGGCTCAGAGTAGATGGCTCAAAGGTTCACACATATGACCTCTCTTGAAAAAGAGGCCTGGAAATACTTCAGATAACTAAAAACTGGAATGAAAGGAAACATTTCCTTAACTGTCACACCTGTAAAAAATGACAGTGACCGTGTGTGTGTGTGTGTGTGTGTGTGTGTGTGTGTGTGTGTTTGAAAAAGTCTGGGAGGGATATTCATAGGGCAAGAGGGACAGGTAAATGAACTCATCCACACAGACGTTCAGTGGACTGGAGATGAACTTCAACCTGGACACAGGCATAGGATTCCTGCTCCAGGCTGGCCCAGCTGAGCCGTGTCTGCCGGGATCTACACTTTGGGTCTGGGCCTGGCAAGACTCCTTTGGGGTACATGGTGCTTCCCCCAGCGGGAGGGCTGCTCCTCCTTCACATTGTTTTGTGGGGAGGATTGCTAAACTGTACCCTGCAGTTTGAAGCATCTTCTGCTCACTTTCTCTGCCGACTTTCCCCAGGCTTTTTGTTCATGTGTCCTTTGCATGTCATGACAAAAACGTCTAAATGATTCACAGGCCTAGGCGTGGGCATCTATGTGGGACTTGGCAAATATGTTCGTAGCACCTCTTACATTGCCTAATGTGTATGAGAAATTACAAAATTCCCAGTGTTAAGAAAGATGAAACAGTACTAGACAAATAATAAAGATAGTACACAATAAATGTGTATGAAGCTCATAGAGATCCGTAAACCCTTGTAAGTGAGGAAGCAGAACTGTCTTTCCCCACCCAGCTCAGCCCTTATCAGGTGTCAGTGTCCGTGTGCAAAGGAGCCATGCTGTAATTCACACCTCAGACATTGTGATCGCTTGTTCAGATTCCAGGCAGATACCCGTGACAAGGACTTGCTCACACGAGTAGGTGTTAAAGGTTTTAAAGCCATTTTTACAGCCATTCAGAATTTTACAACAGGTGAAATTATATTTAAAGCCTCAAATAGTTCCTCCTTTTCCCCACCAATAAAAGTAGTGCTGGGATGGATGCCTTGTAGCAATACCAATGGAGTTCTTACTATACTTTTTCAAAGCGGATATTTGGAACAACTGAGGCTGTGGGCGTTGCTAGAGAGAATGGCCAGTTTAGACGATAAATGACGTGCCCCCTGGGCACAAATGGACAGCCAGTCTCAGATGCATCATACAGATCTCTTGCTTTCCATCTATAGCCAATTGCAGCAGGTCCTGGCCTAGCTCCCAGGAAGTCTGTGGGTGCCTTCAGGGCAGGGGACAGAGCCCCCACTGCTAGTCAGGAGGGGAGGCTGCTGGAGCACAGGGCAGTTGGTAGAGGCCCTCCTTGGCCATACTCCCAGTACCATCCTGCTGGGCTTGAGCTACCCTGAGAAACCACAGGCGAGAGCTCAGACCTGCTGGGCTAACCTGGTGTTCTGTCCTCAGGACTGACTGCTGGCTGTCCTGGCTCACTGACCGGTCCCACCACCCTGTGAGAAGCTGCTTAGCATATTGTGCATGGTGGCAGTCCAGCACCCTCGCTGCGCCTCTTAACCCTCCAGCACTTTGTCCATCTGCTGCGTACTGAGCAGGTACCATTTCTGCTCCTCCTTCACTGAAGAAGCAGGGATGCTTCAGCAGATACCCTATTCCTCTTCTTTTGTATTTCGAATGCTTTGTCCCTTAACTCTTTTTTTCTTTCTCCTACTTTTTAGTAATATTTAAAATTTTATTCTGTAAAATTTTTATGTATGTATACAACGTATTTTGGTGATATCCATCCCTACTATCTCCCACCAGCTCCCCCTGTAACCCCTAAACACATCTCCCTCGGACTTTATGCTTTCTTCCTCTTTATTAGTGCTGCTCATGTGCACATGGGTGTGAGACCGTCCACTGGGGCATGGGCAGCTCACCTGTGGCTACATCCCTCCCCCCCAAGCAATTCTCCTTCCTTCCACAGACAGTCATCAATTGCCAATAGGTCCTAATCTAAGGAATGGAGACTCCCCCATCCCTGCTGGTGGATCTCATGCAGGTATTGGGCAGGTAACCGCAGTAGCTGAGTGTGGGCTGATCTCCTCATGTCTCAAAGACAGCGTCTTAGAGATCTCTTCTCCATCCTCCTGCGCTTACTTTCTGCCTCCCCTTCTGCAATGTTCCTTCAGCCTTTGGTGTGGGGAGATGGACATACGTGGCTCTGCTATGGCTGAGCAGCCAGAGTCACATATTCTCAGCGCTTTGAAAGTCACAGATCTCTGCATCAACATGGCCAACTGCAAAAAGAAGCTTCTTTGACTGAGGTTGAGGTTTATATCCATGGGTATAAAAGTAATATCTAGAAGGCAGTTTGACAACATGACCATTTAGAAAAGTAATACTAGTATTTTTCCCTGGGACCTATGAACTCCCCATACATGGGATTTTGAACAGGCTTATAGTGCTCAGCCTGATATCTTATAAAACAGGCCTCAAAGCCAATCAGAATGCAGCTGGTTATTCTCCATAACAGTGTGCTGTGTACATCTTGCCTGGCAGGTTGGTATTGAAGCATGCAGAAGCCAGCTTTGAGTAAGACCACTGATGCCATTATTCTGCCCCCTGCCTCTCTTAAAGCAGCCTGTATAGGACCGTCTGACACTATGGAAGCCAGACAGCAGGTGGAGATTTTCCTGGTCAGATCAAGATTAATTTTTCTGTGTTCTGCCCAAATCTGACATGTCTTCAGCAGTAAGGTCTTGCCATCTCGTTATGGTGGGCAACTGAAGGAAAGTGGCAATACCTTGTATTGTTTGGGGTGCTTATAGGGTCCCCCTGCCCAATAACTCATAGGGAAGTATCCCAAGCCTGGTACTAAGATTTTCATTTGACCACGAATGTCTTCTGGGAGCAGCATTGTCCCCCATGCAAAGTGCCTCAGTTCAAACTCCCTTTTTGAATTATATATATATTTTTAAATTAGCTTCCAAATTTGTTGGTTTCCATAAGGCTTCTTCACAATCCTTAGTTTTGGTTAGCCCCATTATCCCCTCCACTTTTCTATCTTCTAGACCCATACCTACTTAAACCTTTCCCTTCTAGTATTCCGCTTTAATCCTTTTATGTCATACACGTTCTGTTATTCCCCTATAATAGTATTTTTTATATGGGTTGTGGGATCACAGGTTTTCACATACTTTTCCCACAGTCCCTTCATTTTTGTTATGCCTTTCTCTGGTCCTTCACTTCCCTTTCCTCTTACTCCCTGTTCACGCATGAAGCTCTCTGCCCTGGTATTCCAACCACCTTCCACGTTCATTTTACCTGTATTTTACTACCTTGCCTTTGATCCATTCACACTCTTTCTTCTGTTTTTATTTGCAAATGCATACACAGCCCATGTGTGGGTGGCATAGATGAAGATGAGACTCGATGTCTCATATGACTCTCCATGAGTAGGTTCTTTTGAGCATCTTCCACACTTCTCTCCACTGGTACCCCAAATATAGTGCCCAAGACCCACTCCTCCGTGAGACCTCCGATACGCTCTTTTTCTACCCTCTTCCTGATGTTTTCTTCACTGTCTGGTTTATCTGAACATGGGTTGCCTGGATTCTCCTGTTCTTCTCTGCCCACTCAACCTTCAACTTCATACCATCTGGATTCTGCATCATCGCACAGCAGAAACTGCTTTCTCAAAGGTCACCAGAGACAGAAGCACCAGCCTGATGGCATTTCTTCGCTCTCCTCTTCCCGCCTCTCTGCGCGATCAGACATTGATGATTGCCTTTCATGTCTTACTTCTTTCCTGTCTCAGCAGCATGTCCTTCCTGGCTCCTTTCTTAGTCACAAGGGCTCCTTTTACCTCTGCTGGAAGGACGGGCATGGAAAATAGAGACTTTCGCAGCAGGAGAGAAGGTGGGGCGCTGTGGGAGAGGCACAGGACCTGTTTGTTCTTCCCTGCTCCAGGACATGGGGACACCTAAGGAGTTATCCTTATTGCTCTGAGTTCCTCTTTGGGTTTTATTCCTTGCCATTTGAGGGTACCGAGCCCCCACAACCAGCAGAAATAATCCCAGTGTCTGTTTAGGGATCAGCAGGGAACAGTTTAGTGACCAGAGCCCCTTTTCTGGATCAGTAACTTAGATCAAATGCAAATCTCTGGAAACAGCTCACAGCCCTGCTGCCCAGCAGTCTCCTGGGCAGAGAAGCTGAACTAATCTGTCTGGCACCCAGGCCGACGATGTCCTATCTGGAAGGTGTATGTGCTGGCATCCTCCCTGTCTGCAGCTAGCTGACTAAGCAGCAAACTGACTTCTGTTGGCTGCTCTCTCTATCAGTGGTTAGTGTCTTCGCTCCTCAGCACACGGAGCCCAAAAGTTAGAACAGACTAGTTCTTATCTCAAGCTTTCCCTAGAGCAGGGCCTGGGAACAATTTGTTTAATGGACAGCAATGCTGAGTAACTGAGATGGTCTCAGTACTAAAATGCTGCTTCTCCAAGGGTGCATGGCCAAGCTGGCTCCTGGAGCCCTGCGAACATCTGGTAGATGTCTCCAAAAGGGTCCCTGAAAGGGGAGCCAGGAAAGTGGATAACGGCCCCTGGAACATCAATGTGAGCCACACTCTGACCTCTGGGACAAGCAGAAGACTAAGGATTATTGCCAGAAAACCTCTTCGACAGTAAGATTTGAGGGGCTTTCTGTGGTTGAGCAGAAGGGGAGCAGAGAACAGGCACCACCTTCCTCCATGCCATGCCCCAAGAACCCCTTCACTTGACTGCCGATCTGTAGTCTGTAGAGCAAAGTGGAAAGCACAAGCAAAGTGTTATGGGTCCAAGAAACCAAACCAGCAAATCCACGCCCCGAAGGGTTTATGGACAGTGACCAGAAGTGCAAGCAGCAGTGCAAAGCTTGTCACAGGCATGTGCTTTGGGGGAGGCTATCTTAGGAACTGGACCCTCATGTATGCGATGGGACACCAAGTTTAAGGCAGATAATGAATTATTACGTACCATAGCAACATCAAATACACCACAGTTTGGTGTGTGTGAGGACCCTTTTCCTACCAGGTCACATAAGTGAGAGGGCAGAGAGAAGAAAATCTGATTATTTTCTTTATGAAAAATGACATGTCCAAGATCCCACTGCTAGTAGTCAAAGCAGGTCTCCCATCTTTGACTCTGAAAATTCCTCACTCAACTAAAGGTAGTTAGTTGGAGATGTAGATGGTACCGGTTGATGATAGGGGGTGGCAGTTGTTAAGGTCATCAGACGTCTGGATACCATAGGACAACACATCCACTATCAGTGTGCTCAGTCCGGATGCACTAAACTGCACCATTGGAGACACTGGGGGCAGACCCAGGCCTTGGGCAGCCATGGGTCGCTAAGACTGTGGTGGTGCCTGCCAGCTGAACTGTGAGCCTGCACACAGAGAAGACAGGAAGGGGACATTATGTGTACAGTGCAGAGAGCCTGGGACTCCAGAAGGATTCAGGGCTGTCAGAGACCCCTTTACGTGTACAAGGTCTCAGGAGAGCTTTCAATTAGAAAAGGAAGCTTCTACCTCATCTTCTTAGTGATGAAGAACTGACTGTAGCTGGCACCAAAGCCCACCACACATCTTCATTGCTGCAATATGCAGCCAGGTAATAAATCGCTGCATATTCAATAAGAGCTTGAACATTCTCAGTAGACTCTTAGGCTCTCTCCCTGGATCCCTGAGACACTCTCTCTAGTTAGTATACTGTACAGATAGATACTTGGGCTTGATGCTCCACTGCAGGGAGTCAATCAACAGGCAGGGGCAATAATTCAGTTTTGTGGTTGATGTCATAATGGAGAGTGAACCCAGGACTTCTCATACGGTCGTCAAGTACTCTACCACTGAGCTGCATCATCAGCCCGATACCCAGAATTCCAAAGAAGCCTCTATCATTTTTGAGGACTGTGCTTGGAAAAAGAGGTAAGACCATGCTTATCAGTCTGAATCCTGGATGCCCAAATCCTGTTTCTGCACAGGGAGCCACCACAGGCCATTGGCTCCCAAGGATTCATCCTGGCAGCCTTCAGAGTACTCCCTAGTGGCCAGTTGGAGAGAAGAGGCCAACTGCTACTCAGTGGGCAACAGGGAGATGAACTCCGTGCAGTTGGCAACATTTTAAAAGGAGACCCAAAGCCTATTGAAAGATGCAATATTTGTCCAATAATATGTTTGAGATCAAGAAGGGCTTCATGGTGTTTATCCAAGGGAATAAAATGTTAACACTCTTTTTGTGAGTCGAGACTTTGACTTTCTTTCTCTACTATTGACATGGTGTACTGCCTTATAAAGTGTGAGATGTGTGTGTACACATGTGTATCAGTTTCCTTATCCAAGGATCCCTCTTCCTGGAGAAGGAGTGTCAGCAGCTGTTCCAGATGTCTCTACCTGTGACTTCAGAGTGGTCTCTTTTAGAGACGCATCTATAATGCTCTTCCACACATGCCCATTGTTTCAACCACTAACAGTTGCCACTGGGTAGTAGCATTGGAAACCTGGCCCTGCCACTATACAAGCTGAAATGACAGTGTTAGGATGGCTGCTTTCTGTTCTTAGACAGGTCTTCCTAAAAAGTCCCTTGTTATTAAGAACCAGCAGTTTTCCCATCAAAATTTTGCAGGCTTGCCAGAACCCACCCCATGAGAAACACTGAAGCATTTGCTAGTCTTGTTACCATATCTGAACAGGAATTTGCTGTGAGAAAGCATGTACACCTTGGTTGGATAGACACTTGGTTTGGACACCCCTGCCTCGTTCTTGGACTCATTATAAAGCAGGGCCAGTTGCCGAACTCCCACGATGCTTCTCTGTGGCACAGGGAACATGACAATGCCCTTCAGTAAACTGGTGTGCCCATTAAATAGAGCAAAGTGTGTGGGGCTCTGGCACTAGAGACCACTGCATTGCCAAAGCCTGGCGATTTCTTCATATAAATATATTTCATGGACTTGAAATGTCCACTTCCTTCTTGCATCTCACTGTGTTTGCAACAGAAACAGAAATTGGAATATGCCTAGATTTCCTGCAAGGGCTTCAACTGAGTGCTGACTGCCTCATGGTGTTCATGACCAGTGGATATACTGACATCCCAAACTCTAGCTTCAGAAGCTGCAGACTCAGAGTTTGTGGTCCAGAAACATACCCATGAGACAACATAGATGGGCTCTCTAGGCCTGCAGTAATAAGGCTGCCCATTAAGTGATTTGGGGATGCTTAGTAACATTCTTGGAGCAAGAGACAAAAGTAGGCTCGCTGTACATAATTGCGAAACTCACTTAAGGGCTCCCACAGGCTTTCAGATATTATATAGTTCCCTATGAAAGTGTTGCGTCAGCCCCCTTGTGATAGATAGAGGCAATATCATGTGGAAAAAAATTGAGCATCACAAGCTGTGAATTAAGAAGTGATACAGAAGAGCTGGATTTGAATGTGAAGAGGTTTTAAGAATATCTTAATTTCCTTCACTGATTTTTCCTTTTTACATATGTAAAAGCTTAATCTATAATAAAAGGCAGTGCCAAAAATAAGCTTTAACAGCTCTTTGAATAAGTATCAAGTAAAAACCATGTCATACGAATGCACTGTATTTTAATTGGCAATCTTTTTCTTAACACAGAGTAAGCATAATAATAAATATAATAGTGTCATAAGTGTCTTAGATTTAGTGAGATGTAGCATTAAGATACAGTAGGTAAGACACAAGCCCCTTTGGTTCCTGTAAGTACTCCTCATATGGCATAGCCTCTGGTTGTGTTTTCTTCCTTCTAGATGCTTTCAGGCTGTTATATCAGACTTTCTTTATGATGGCTGATAGTGTGTATTTATGATTAACTTGGTGAAGTGTGGAGCGGTTGTTTGGTAAGCACTAGTATAGATGTTACCATAGCAGTATTTCGTAGATGAGATTAATATTGTCAATCGGATGACTCCAAACAGTAGACGAGATTAGAAGTTATCTGCCATACTGTGAATCCTTCCAGTTAGTTGAGGGCCTTGACCTCAAAAGCTGAAGTTCTTCAAGGAGCAAGGAACTCTAGTTTCCCTGAATTGTCTGCCTTTGGCTTTGCCAGCTTCCAGAATCACTTGAGTCAATTCTGCATGCAATCTGCTTCTCTAGGAGACCCTAATGTAAGTGTTTTATTTCCTAAATGATTATTGCACAGAAAGAGTACCAAAAAGCAAAGACAGAGAGTAGCTTTGCAAAGCCATACACTGAGATAGCATGTATGCTTTGTGACATACACTGTGTCTACCCTGGCTTTTTCTGAGGCTGGGAAACTCCTTAAAAAAACTGCAAACTTCTATTAACTTTTTTTCCTACAACGTATTTTTATTATATTATTTCTCAACACCCCAACTCCTCCCAGATGTTCCCCACCTCCTTACTCACCAAACTTAAATTCTTTCTCTCTCTCACTCATTCATATTCACTGCTGCTCTATACATAATGGCCAGAAACTGGAAACAACCTCGATGCCCACCAACTGATGAATGGGTCGTGGACATGGGTGCATGTATGCAGAGGAATATTATTCAGCTGTTAAGAAAAGTGAAGTTCTCAGGTAAATGGATGGATCAGGAAACAATCATCCTGATTAGTCCAAAACCAAAAGGACTAATATTGCATGCTTCCTCTTCTATGTGTATGTTAGCTTTTAAGCTTTTGATTTGTGTGTTTCAGTTTGAATAACCACAGAGGTTAGGTAGCTAGCAAGGCACCAGAGGGAAGCAGGGAACTCCCGAGGATGACAGACTCCTAACATATGCCTATCTGCGATCTTCACATTTTCTGTAGACTCACGTGACTAATTTTGGCTGACTCATGCAGGAATTTATATCTGTCTCAAGTAATTACCACTTCACTAAATTTGGCCCATTTTTGTGTGTGTGTTATTTAGCACTCAGTGGGGTGTCTTCTGGTGCCCCTCTATCAGAGAGAGACCTGTCAGCTGCAATTATGGAACCTGGGTGGATGGAGGCGTTGCCCTTGCAGGTGCTAGTGTGGTGGCACCGATTATGTCCTCATTGTAGACATGAAGCAGCCGTCTCCAGGCCTCTCTTCACAGCTCAGTCTCTCAAGATTCAATTGCTCTGGGCTTGATCTGCACGTGGGCAGAAGTGAGTGAATTGTATTAATAGTTTCCCCGGCATAATCCATCATCCCCTCAACAATGCATTTCTGGCAGTTAATTAGAATCCACACAGTGGAATAACGAACATCGTGTTTAGAATTACAATCTATTGCTAAACAACAGGCCAGACAGCTCATTCTCTCCCGTCACCCTGGATGTCTTAAGTGTCTGGCTTCTGAATCCCATTTAGAACTCTTTAGCTGGTAATTCTGCCGAATGGTTTCAGACGGCTTAATCACATCTGTGTGGTGGAATCTCTCTATCTGTCTATGGGTGAGAGATAAAAGAGGAGAGAGCTGGAGCTGGAGAGATGGCTTTGCAGTGAAGAACACTTGATGGTCTTCTAGAGGACTGCTTTTAGTTTCCCAGAGCCCATGTTATGGGGCTCACACCGGCCTGTAACCTCAGTTCCAGTGGGTCTGATACTCTGTTCTGGCCCCTGTGTGTGCGTGCATCTGCACATGCAGAGACACACGTTCACACATACAGACACAGACACATAAATAAATATTAAAGTACATCTTTAAAAGAGGAGGAAGCAGAACGTGGCATTTGGAGAAGGAAAGAAGCCACTACTGCCCAAAACAATGAGAGGATATGTCTGCCTTGGGATGATGCTCTGGGCTCTTCTGAGGGTGTATCAGAGGAACACTCACAAAGCCTGACTTACCAGGGGCCTCAGAGAAATAGGTCTCACCCTCTTCCCATTCAGAGTCTCCACGAAGGTAGTGGCACCGCATTCTACCTCACAGCCTGCTGTGCCTTCTTTTGCTTTATGGCATTGCTTCAGCCAGGCAACTCTCTTAGGAGCTCACCTCCTCTCAGGGATTTCTTTGCTGGCTTCAGAGAGATCTCTAGTGTCCTTGGCACCTCTAGACAGTAGATTATGGACTAATTCAAAATCTCCCAGTCTGGTTGCCCCTAAAGTTGGATTTTTATCCCCATGGCTCAGCTGTGAAAGGAAGCACCATCTGTGACAAGTGCCCTTGGTTTTGACAGATTGGACCTTTGTTTCCATTCTTCTGTTGGTGTTATATGAGTAGTTTTCCTATTTTGGGGACTACGGGGGAGAAGTTTCTGACACTCTGCCCCTGAGAGAATCATGGTTGCCCAGATCCCTGGTATCCCTGCCTCCAACTCATGCTGCATTCCTGAACGTGTTTCCCAAAGTGGGAAACTTTATTTCCAGTGTAGCAGAATTGGGCGGCTTCCCTCAGGTCTCAGGGGCTCTTCCTAACTAGCATCACTATGGGGGTAAAGAAGGGTGCTTGTTCCATTCTCACACTCTGGCCATGCTACCCATGTCCAGACCATGATGCTGCCCGCAGGCTCTCCCCAGTTGCAGTTGTGGGTGGCCCAGTTTCACAAACTATGAGTCAAATAACTATCTATTCAGTATAACTCATGCAGTCCGCATTATTCTGTTTTATCAACACAAAATGGGCAGAGGCACTGCTGTATTTCTGTTGGTAGTTGGCCCTGCCTGGGGCTCCTGTGTGTATGCACATGCCACTGTGCTCTCTGTTTTTTCTCTTGATTCCCACAAGACAATTTCCATGGAAACCCTGAGACAGAAGCTCAGCCCCATAGCACTGACTGGTCCCAGGAGTTACTAGACATGGGAACAAGTCAGCAAGCTTAGTCTCAGTCTCCTCATCTAAAGAATGGGCAAATATCCATGTGTTTCTCACATAGTGGAATAAATAGTACAATTGTGAAAGCTCTATATCAGTCATGAAAGAAAGACCACCCCCCAGTTCTTCACAGAGAAAGTACTAAGACAATATGTGATCTCCCCCCTTCCCTCTCTCCGTGCATGTATATATGTGTATACATATATATATATATATATATATATATGTGTGTGTGTGTGTGTGTGTGTGTGTGTGTGTGTGTGTGTGTGTGTGTGTGTGGGTGTGGGTGTGTATGTGTGTGTGTGTGTATATATGTGTGTGTGTGTGAATGTGTGTGCATATGTGTGTATTATGTATGTGTATATGTATGTGTGTATGAGTGTATGTAGGTATGTGTTATGTGTATGTTTTTGTATGTATGTGTATATATGTATCTGTTTTGTGTATGTGTATCAGTGTGTGTGTGTGTGTGTGTGTGTGTGTGTATGTATCAGAGAGGCAGTCTTACCTTATGTGAACATTAGCATTTGCTAACCTCAGTTCTCCCAGCACAGCTTGGCGGCCATTTTTGGAGATAGGTAGGACACAGATCCAAATCTCCTTTTACTTAATCAAACTCTTTGATTCTTTGAAGACAGGCTGCAGCAGAATGGGTTAAAGCATAAGTGAAGTACACCCAAATTCAACATATTCTAACCATTCAGATTTAGGGGCTGTGTTGTTCCAGTAAATGCTTATCAGATGGCAGGGAACCAAAGGCGTCGGTTGTGGTTCCTGTACCTGTTTTCTGCCACTGTAGCAGAGTAACACAGGCCTGGCTATTTGTAAGCAATAGAGGTGACTAGGGTGCAAGTATCTAATGAGAGCAAAGAATGAGATCGAGGCAGATCTGTATGAGAAGGGAGAGCCTTGCAGTGTTAGAATGTGCTGGGAGGGCAAGCAGACATGGGGGAACCACTGAGAGAAGCCCTTTCTCTGAAAGCAAGGGCACCTGCCCCTTGATGGAAGTTGACTTTAGTAGATTTCACCTGTCTCCCACTTCCTACTACCTTGGCAGTAGCAATTACATTTCTACACAGGCTTTGGAGGGGACCTTTTGAAAAGGACAGCAGTAATGTTTGGTAGTTTGGGTGGCATAAATATTCTCTGCGTGGCTGATTCTTACATCAGGAATTTGGCAGAGTGTGTGTAGTCAGCTCTCCAGTGCAGACCTGAGTCTGCTGTGAGCTGAGCAAGGACAGAGACACAAGGGAGTTTAGGCTCCTGGCTGGTTGAATGTCTCCACATAACCACGTCTCACTCTGCTCACGCCGGTTAAAGCATGATGGAGCTAGCATGTCCCTTTTCTCAATCGTTTACCATGTCCATTCCAGGTCTGGAATCAGCACCGGCCCTGGCTGCCTTGCTGGCGCACAGTGCAGCAGTCGCAGATGCTGCAAGGGTCTGAGCAACTTGGTTGTCAAATTGTACCCTACTGGATGACATTTTAGCCATTTTTGCAACTGTGTTCTCCATCCTCCCACCCTTTCCTCATGCACAGCCTGGCATGGTGTAGGAATTTTATGAATTCCTGTTCAGAGTGGAGGTTTCCAATCCCGAGTCCCACATGGGAACTAGCTAGGAAAGTCCAAGACACTTTGAAACCTCCCTTTGCCTGAGTCTTGGATGGTTGGCCCAGGCTTTTCTTCCTCACTGTGTGTTGAAATAAGAGCGCCGGGGCTACGTTCCCAGCACCCCAGCCGCCTGCTAGCTTATGCCCGAAATAACAACACACAAACTGTATTCATTTAAAGATTGCTTGGCCCATTTCTATCTAGCCTCTTCTAGGCTAATTCTTGCACCTGGACTAGCCCATTTCTAATAATGTGTGTAAGTACCCCAAGGTGCACTTACTGGGAAGATTCTAGCCTACATCCATCCTGGGTTGGAGCTGCCTGGGAGAGCGGAGCCTGGTGTCCCTGCTCCAGAGAGCAGAGCTGTCGGGTCTGAGCTCACTTCCTCTTCCTCCCAGCATCCTATTCTGTTTACTCCTCCCACCTATGTTTTAACCTATCAGGGCCAAGGAGTTTCTTTATTGCTTAACCAATGAAATCAACAGATTACTATATGACACTCCCACATCAACTGTGTGTGTGTTTTAAGTTTACATTAGAGGCAGCCGGCAGCCTGGTGCTTTCAGGGAATGAGGTCTGAAGTGACTCTAGTTGCCCTACTCTGGTTTTTTTTTTTTTTTTTTTTTTTTTTTTTTTTTTTTTTTTTTTTTTTTTTTTTTTTTTTTTTTTATCTAACTATAACTTCTTGGTTCTACAGACTAGAGCTGGATGTCAAAGTGCTTGTTGAGTGGACGAGCTTGCTCCCTGGCTCTGCCTGACGGGAGAAAGTCACACTAAATGATTCACCACCAGTTGCAATGCCTTGTTACATCCTTATGAATAAATTGGGTGACTGTGGAAAGATCACTACATCTCTGATGCAAATCCCCACAAGACGACAAATATAGATTCCGTGGTCATAATCACGGTGGCATCTCGATCTGCCTGCGGTGATTAAAGCGCAACCAAACTGCCATTTAATCTCATTTCAGGCCATTTCCAAATTGTGTTGTGTAAAGATAGCCTGACGCAGAGATACTCTGTGTAGCTTGAGTTTTAGCATTTAGAGTTTGTTAAAAACTGCAGCATCTGCTGAGGAATAGCTCAGATTTGCCTGTGTTGTTGTATGTGAACACAAACAATCTCCATTGTCCTATTTTTGATTCTCTTTTCAGAGACCATTTTTGCTCTACCTTGCAGAAGCCTTCTCCGTTCTCTTATCTCCTGGCAAAGAAATTCACAGTGCATCTCAGGGAAGCAGATCCTCTCCTGGGTCTACCTAGTGATGCCTAGTAGTGAATTCCTTTTTTCAGGATCGTTTTTGTGCATTGCCCTGGCTAGCAGGCATATAAAGATGGCTTTCTCTGGGGACACCCTGCACTGCAGAAGCTTGTGCTGAAGGTTCATGAATGTTACCTGCGCCTGAAGGAGAAGGGCCCAGGGCCTCTCCTCAGCAGAGATTTTAGGTGTGAGTTAAGGAGAAAGCAGAAATGAAGGCATGGGATGAGGGTACAAGAATCTGAGAGGCCAACCAGGGATCTAGTCCAGCCAAATTGGCCAGCTGGCTCCTGTGGGCTCTGCTGTAGAAGCCGGCAGCCAAGCAGAATGATTAATCTCATTTCCCTGCAGCAATTCATTTAAGGACTTGAGGCCCATCTGCATGGACATTCTCTGGCCAGTTCTGGGCTGGCCAGGGTTGAGGAGGGCCCTAGTGACTCAACATTATTAATAGGGAGCTCCCAGAAACATCTTTTCACCTTATAGAGATCAGAATAAGACCAAAATGTGATTATGGTCTCCATGGTGGGAGAGCATACTGTGGGAGGGGCTCCTTGAACATCTGCATGTCCACTCAGAATGGAGGAAAGGCTGCTTAGGATAGAGAAGATCATCCTAAACTCTGTCTCTGTTCCTGATGTTTGAGGCATGGACTTTGGAAATTCTAAGAGGGATCAGGAATCTAAGCAGAAAATACATAGGGAACCACAATTGAGCTGCTGTGTGTCTCAGAGGAGAATCTATACCTGAATATACATGTGTGTGTACACATCTGTGTGTGGCTCTAACTGCTGGGCCAGAGACAACAGGAGAGCAAAGTCTGGCTGTGTTGGTGTAGGAATGCCTATTGTCCCTCGTTTGGGAGTGCTGCCCTGGAACCCAGAGCTGAAGCGAAGGTCTTGGGGAACATTCCAGGTGTATTACTGATGAAGCTGCAGAGCCTCTTTTCTTCCTAATGATCATTTTTAGGACTCATTATTAGTGTGGGATTAGTCATTCAGAGAAAGATGAGGCTGTATGAGGAACACTGGAAGGTGTTCCTGAGTCTGGTCAGCCCAAGGCTTATATAGTTAAAAACCAAAGATTACATGTATTCTGTCTATGTGTAGGCACAGTTTATATAAGCTTGGGGCTTACATGTTAGAGGCATTATTTGTTGTTGTTGTTGTTGTTTGGCCTCTCAAGCAAAGTGAGTATAAACTTCAAATGCAACCATCACACCGTCTTGGATCGAAGCTTAAAACAGAATGCTCTAAAGGGAGGTAAAACATTCCATTCTGCAGGGCCTCACCTTAAGCTCAGGAAACAAACAACTCAATGACTTCAGGAAGTTGCTGAAACTGATCAGATCTACCAGGTCCCTCCCTCCCTCAGTGTGTGTAGTCAGGATTCTTGAGAGATACTGTTAGACAAACAGAGCTGCCTAGATGAGGCTCAGACCAGGAAAGCTGCTGGGAAGGAGCAGAGAGCAGCTAAGGACTAAGGAAGCAAAGACCAGCCCAGCTACCTGGAAAAGATACTCCTTAACCTGTGAGCCATTTGCAAGTTGTGCTGTGAGCTCCAGGGTTCTACATTGAATGGATAATGAGCTATGACCCATGCTGGAGATTTTTGTGCTGCGTCTGTCTTTGAGTTATTTCTGCTTCGGTAAATATTCCCTCACCCATACTTCTGTATGTTGCCACCGTAAAACTCATTTGTTCATCGAGTTGGACTCTGGTGGTATCCTTACTTTGGTATGTCATTGGTTCCCCATCTTGGGGGAGTAGATATTTGCTGTCATCTCCCCAGGGACAATGCCACACACTAATCTCTTTATCTTCATCTTTTTTTAGTATCCTTTATAACACAGCAAGAAGCCTAATATATGTTTTCCATTTTTCACGAGGCACTCAGAACTAGGGAGGCTGGGCATCCTGCTGGCTACTTAGTCAAGACTTCATGTCATAGTCCAGGCCTCGAGATTTTGGACATCAGAATGGCAAAGGGCAATCTTGAGTATCAAGCCTTAAATGTGGAGGATCCAAGCTCTTCTGGTCAGCTAATTAAATTAGAAGATCCCAAGATAGCACCTCTTGCTTTTGGAAATGAACAATCCCCACACATTTTGGAGCAAAGCCTAATCTGTGCTGTGAGCACATGGATGGAGAAACTAAGCTTGGGCTGTTTTCTACACAGCTCCAAATCCCATAGGTGAATCCTAAATGGATTTTCCACTTTCCCTCATTGTTTCCTTGCTTACCATTGGGCATCGTTTTGCCATTTTCCCTCTAAGCCGCTGTTTCCACATCCCAAATGATCCACAATCCATTAGCGTTTCCTCATCTTGCATCATCACTTTGGTTTGAGACACCCTTATTCTTTTCTTGCTGATTGAAACAGGTTCCTAACTCACCTCATGGTTATTGCTGTACCTTCTCTGTGATGAATTTTGGTTCCTTTAAACTGTACAATCTGAAGTTGGAGACATGACTTAGTAGTTTATAGTGCTTACTGCTCTTGTAGATGTTGGCTGTTTGGTTCTCAGCACCTGTGTTCCATGGCTCACAACCACCTGCAATTTCAGCTCCAGGGTATCTCATGCTCTTCTGGTTTGCATATACATACACATAGAGAAGTAAATAATACAATTATATATATATATATTCACACACATATAAAAGTATATAATTATAAGTATTTATCTGTGATTTTTACAATTTATGTTTATTTGTAACCATATATTCATTTATAAAT
>NW_026067994.1:5337853-5342153 GCF_014885135.2 Alexandromys fortis
TAATAGTCATATATTTATTATAAATAAATTATTTATGTTTATAAAAATTTATAATAAATGTAATGTATTTATAATAAATATATTAATATTAAATGTATTTCATATATGAATAATTTAATTTACATGCTATATCTATATATATTATATATATTTTGAAGACCCTGCACATCTACCATCATTCTACCCAGATCCTCTCTCAACCTTCTGTTGCCTTCAAGGTGAAGTCCAAGGCAAAAACTCCTGAGCTCTACAAGGTTGCAATTTGAAATTCCAGCCCTATTCTCCTCTCTCACATCTCCCAGATTTCCAGACAACCCTGAGCTCCCTGCCACTCCGGCAGAGTACCATACTGTTTTTGCTGTTGGAAAGTTGCATCATTATCTCTCAGCCAGCAAGTCTATCAGCCCTTTTTCTTGGTGTTCTTTTGGGAACAAGCTTTCCCTTTTGACTACATAACCCTCCACCTGCCGCTGAGGACAGTGGCATTGTTGGTCCTCGGCCACAGTGCTCATCAACAACCCACCCCATAAATGGCTGTGAGGCTTCAAGGCCAAGAACTGTGGCTCACACAGAACCCCGCCCCTCCAGAGCAGCACTTCACTGCCTTGTCTGGCTTCCAAGAAAATTCCATAATGTAAACTACACTAGCTACTTTCATATCAGAAGGAAATGACACAGCACATGAAATGCATACCAAGTTGTTTTTGATTAGTGAGATAGTATGAGTTTACCCAAGACACCACAGGCCCTTTTCAGTAGATCAGGATGAATGTATGGACCTGCCTTCTCTACATTAGGACAAGACCGTTCTCTGCCAGTGCTCTGCAGAGCGGTTCTGCAGCCTCAGGAGAGTCACTCCAATCCTCGCTTACTGTGGACCTCTGGAACACTTACAGATTGCCTATGTAAAAAACATATTGAAAGATGCCATGGCATCTTCTGCTTTGCCACGTGATTAAACTCAATTCTCTTTTCTGTATTTTCATAACTTGTTGGGATCAACAGTGAATCAGTGTGCCATGTTTACACAGACTGCTCTGCTCCCGAGTGACAGTTCCTCCAGACTGCTACACTGACATCCCTCCCCAGCTTTGAAGATTCTGTGGCCTATGTCAGGGGCTCCCAGCTTCCAGTCCTGTCATCGTGTGGTTTTTCAATGAATGCTTGCCTCTAAGTTCCTAGGTTGCGGCTCTTTTAGCTAAGGGTCTGTCATAGGGAACAGTTGATTTTCTTTTAAATGAAACCAAGGGAAAAATCTGGATTCAGATGAAAGGCAAACTCCACTTATGTGACGCTATGAAAGCACCGATTGAGGCACCTTCCCTTGCTATGAGTTCAGGCAAAGACAAGCTTGTCCAGGCAGTGTTCTATGAGTTCCTTCTGGCAAGTACCTTTGTGTCTCAATTTGTTTTTATGAGCCTTCCTCATGAAACTCAGTCTTCTATTACCTCACAGAGGAGAGTCATGGAGAATAAGTGGTATATACTGAAAGGTGTCTATTAGATATAGGAATGGCCCTACAGGTACATCCGGGAGTTTGTCCTTCCAGTTTTGATAGTGATAGTTTCCTTGTGTTCCCACGAGAATAGAAATTTCTCTGGAGTAGGAACCATAACTTCTACATTCTAACTCCTGTCCTGCTGTACTGGGGTGTCTGAGAGAGTGGATGTTACACCCCAGGTTCAGGAATGGATTCCTGAATGAATATCCCTGACGGTAGATATCTTGAATTTTCATTTCAAAACTGATGCAACCAAGGCTGAATAAATGGTTCCATCTTCCTAATTTTCTTCATCTTTGATCAAGAATCTTCAACATTTATAGGGTTCAAACTCTAGTCCTGATACAATAAACTTAAAAAGAGAAAAGGCATGACCAGTGGAGGTTTCCATTCAGGTTCAGGATCAGCTGCTTAATGTTTTGGGGTCTGAGGCAAGACAGGGAGTCCTGTTGGGTAGCATGATAAAATCTCTTCCATGAGCACCGAAAAAATTAGAGAGAACTCTGGAGCCCCAAGGTCTTCTTAAAGGGCATATTCTTCTTGGCTAGAAGAACTGTTATTGGCTTCTACCTTGTAAAGCTTCCTCTGCTTTCCCATAGCATCAATTTGGGATAAAATACTTGGCAACTGGGGCACTTGTAGGAAAAATTTTAAGATCCAAACTATAGTACCTTGTATTGTCACTTTCTCCATTTATTTACATGCCCCCCCCCCGATTTCCTAGTATTTACTTGTATAGACTAGAGCGGATCTTCAAAGACAATATTGTCAAATGAAAGGGGTGGGCATTCAGAGCCTTAAGTTAGTGTTTGCAGAGGGCCAGCCTTTCTTAAGATGGGTGAGTTTCCTATAATCATCTACCACAAGCCGCTTCCCTGGAGGAGAGCCAAGAGTGTAGCTCCAGCCTGGGCATTGATCTGTTAATTCATCCTCCTGTTACTCATCTGCAGATTTCTAGTTGACCTACTTTCCAGTAGGTCATGGGAAGAACTAAGGAATCCACAACAGCTCTGGCTACAGGGAAAGAAAAATCATTCAAAATCTTCTGGACAAAACTAGAAGCCAAATAGAACTACCCCCCTCCCCAAACCCAACACCCATCAGAGGGACTCAGTCGGATTTCAGATGGAGCCTTAATTTAGTTGCTATGACTAAACACACGGACTAAGGCAGCTTCAAAGGAAAAGGGTTGATTTGACGAACAACTCTAGTCGGATTTCAGATGGAGTCCTTAGTTTTCTTTTTCAGTTGCTATGACTAAGGCAGCTTCAAGGGAAACGGGTTGATTTGACAAACAGCTCTAGGTTGTAGTCCATCATTGCAGGGAAATCTAGCAGACAGGAACTTCAAGCAAATTGTTACATCCCATCCATAATCAGCCCCAGAAAGCAATGAATTAATGAATGCATGCTAGTGCTAACTCACTGTTTCTACGCTTAGATGGTCTAGAATCCCCTGTTTAGGTGGTTCCAGCCACAGTGAGTGGGGCTTCTTACTTAAATTAATATTGTCAAGATAACCCCCCATAGACATATCAATAGACCTTTCTAACATAGACAGCCCTTTATTGGGTCATCCTTCCCAGGTGATTCTAGATTGTGTCAAGTTGAGAAAGCACACAGGTGGCTACCATCTCCCTGAGGCCTTTTGGCGCCACGCTCTTCCGACAGCCTCCACTGAGGTCTCACATCATCTTCCCCAAGGATCTCTGCATCTGATCTCACATGAGAACCATAGCACAATCTCCATGTTCACCCACATTTGAATAATGATTAACAAACTTTGTAATACTTTTATAAAAACATACTGACACCAATCCTCAGGGACAGCTCCTATAATTCCCTTCTAACAGCCATGGATAAACTGGCTTTCTTAAAATGTATGTATTCAGTCAACCAATTCAAAACTTTCTCTGAGTATATAGCATATACATGTCATGAACTAAATCAAAAAAGAAATGCTTTCTAGGAACATGGAAACCAGATGGTAAAATACCACAATACAAAAATACAACATATGAGAAGGAGCAGAAGAATCGTTAGGTAAAATGCCCCATGAGATCACACATAAAAGCACAGTTAGAGCTCTAGGATTCATCAGAATATATGGAGAGGAATGGCCTACTGTGTTTGGCATTCAGGGCCTTCAAGGAGGGGGTGGGAAGGGGAAAAGCCCTTTGAGAGCTATGAAAGTGAGGGACTTGGAGTCCAGACTCAGAATGCTGGGCTGATTTTGATAGTAGTATGTTGAAATATGAGCGGCGGTGGGGCTGCGTCCCCAACACCCTGGCCGCTTGGCTAGCTTATGCCCAAAATAACAACACACAAACTGTATTCATTTAAGAACTGCTTGGCCCATGAACTCTAGCTTCTTATTGGCTAGCTCTTACATATTGTTCTAACCCATTTCTAAGAATGTGTGTAAGCACCCCAAGGTGCGCTTACTGGGAAGATTCTAGCCTATGTCCATCGTGGGTTGGAGCTGCCTGGGAGAGCAGAGCATGGCGTCTCTGCTCCAGAGAGCAGAGCTGTCCGGTTCCTCTGGAAGCAGAGCAGAGTCTGACCTCACTTCCTCTTCCGCCCAGAATTCTATTCTGTTTACTCCTCCCATCTATGTTCTAAGCTATGAGGCCAAGCAGTTGGTTTATTATAATTAACCAATGACCTTCCTCCATCATTTCCCCTTTTTCTGTTTAAAAAAGGAAGGCTTTAACTTAACATAGGAAAATTACATATAACAAAACAGTTATCAAATAAAAATTACAATAATCTATATCATAACTAAGGAAAACTATAACTA